>NW_006399863.1:9720858-9755576 GCF_000299155.1 Elephantulus edwardii
TGACTGCTGACATTTTTCTTTTGACCAGTGTCTCTTAAGTTTAGTTGTGCTGTCTCCAAGGGAAGGTGACGTGTCCTGTAGAACTTCTGTGTAGATTATGTTTCCCCTTCTGGCCGAATAAATGTTTTTTTAAAAAGAAAAAAAGATAAGATTGTGGCCTGAATTAGGTACTCCTTAGTCTTCAAACTGACATCATTGCTCATTTCTTTGGAGAAGTCCCTGTAGGAAGGCTTTCCCAATGCAACATGTCTATTGATTATTTGACTGCTGACACAAAGGGTATTGATTGTGGATCCAAGTAAGATTAAATAATTGACTTTCAATCTTCATCTATTATACCTATTGGCCCAGTGGTGAGAATTTTTGTCTTCTTGATGTTGAGATGTAATCCCTTTCGAAGATTGTAACCTGTGATTTTCTGCATCAAGTCTTACAAACCCTCCTCACTTTCAGAAAACAAGGTCATCTGCATAATGCAGGTTGTTAATGAGTATTCCTCCTATCCTGATGCTACAATTTCTTCATAGAAGCCACCTGCAAATTAAAATAACAATACTATCTCACTCCAGAAAACAGTAATGTTTTGATATCAAACTACTGAAGAGGGTGTGGAAAGATTGAAACTCTTTTGACCCAGCAATTCCACTACTAGGAATATACCCTAAAGAAACCAGAGCTGCCACCCAAACAGATATGCGCACCCACGCTTATGCTGCATTATTCACAAAAGCAAAGAGATGGAAGCAATGCATGCCCATCAAAAAATGAATAAATAGAAAAATAATGGTATAATCATACAATGGAATATTATACAGCACTGAAAAACAAGGAGCTTGTAAAACATGGGTAAACAACATGGGTAACCCTGGAGGACATTATGCTGAGTTAAGTATCTCAGTCACAAAAGGACAAATACTGTGTAACACCACTGTTATAAAACAGGATTGACATGGGTAGTTGAGGGGAAACTAAGAAAGGAAGGGATTAATAATGAACACTGCAATGGAACAGATGAAACAATTATTTAAAAATAATATGATTAGGCATTATTTGTATGACAACTGTCCAGAATAATAGCAAAATGGACTGGATAAAGGGTGGGAAGAGGGATGGGGGAGGAGGGAGGAAATTATGCAACAATTAATGATTTTTTTTTAACTGGGGCAAGGTTAGGGAGGAAAATGTGCAACAATGAATGAATGAAAATCTAGCTTTTCTGCAAATTTTTTTAAAAATTACAATAAAAAAACAAAATAGAACTATGTAGAAAGAGGTCATGGTGGAGAAAAACTAAAGTGACACAACTGGAAGGTATTACTAAATTCCTACCTGTGTGACTGAGGCCAGCTTGGGTCTTTCCTTCTCAGTTGCACTATCCAGTCAAAGGAGACATATATACCTTGTGTAAATAATTTTCTATATGGCCAGTAAATTAATAAACATTAGGGGCGGGAAAACTGGAACTCTCACACACTGATGATGGCAATGTAGAATGGTGCAACTGTGGAAACTGGTTTGGTAGTTCCTCAGAAAGTCGGGAATAGAAATACCAACTAATTCACCAATCCCATTAGTAGGCATGTATCTCGAAATGAGTTGCGACTCAAATTGACATAGACTCATATTTACTTCAGCATTATTTATAACAGCAAAGAGTTCAGAAGAGCCCGGATTCCCATCAGCAGACAGACGACAAGAAACAGCAGTTCATTAATTCAATGGAGTACAGTCGTATGTATCAAGTTGGAAGTGACTCATAACTGACTCTCAGCAGGTTTTCAGAGACAACGACTGGGGATGATAGGAGGAGAATTGATGCCTTTGAGCTGTGGTATTGGAAAGGAGTAGTGAATGTACCATGAACTGCTAGGAGAACAAACAAGTTCATCCTGGAGAAGGTGAAGCCAGACTGCTTCTTGGAGGCAAGGACTCTGAACATGTTGCAAGTCAAGATCAGTCCTTGGAGAGGGATGTCATGCTTGGGAAGATGGAGGGACAGTGCAGGAGAGAAAGACCCTCGATGAGATGGATTGATTCAGTGACTAGGGTAATGGGGGTAAGTGTATCGGAGACAATAAGATTGGCACAGCATAGAACAGGGCTTAAGGCTGTTGTACATAGGGTCGTTATAAGTGGCAGGTGACTTGACAGCACATAACAACAGACAGCATTATGGTGAGCGAACTCAGTCCCATACGGACAAATACTGTATAAGACCATGATTATAGAAATACGTAACTAGTAAAACGTGTATTAGGATTCAAGGTGGGGGGAAGGGAAGAGCAGAGGCATGAGGATGGGCAGAGGGGTAATTATGGTCGTACAATTTAATGGGTAGAGGGAGAGACTGGTAAAGGAAATGGGAAAGATACAATATGAAAAAAATGTACATGAACTTTGTTAGTAAACCAGTACAAAATAAAAATTTGGTTTAAAAAAGAAAAAGGATATTGGTAGTAACAGAGGAATAGCATGGTGCTTAATAAAACAAGATCTCCCCCAAAGAAAGAAAACTATGAAATTAAGGAAGAAGTGGATAGGATTTTGATCTATATCCCTCTTTACATTTCAGAATGCCTGAAGAAACTGCAGAAGTGCAATTTCAAAAGCCAAGGAGAGAAGGAAATGCACACGCTGGGGATCACTAACTTCCCCATTCCCGGAGAACCATTTGTGCCAAGCCTTCCAACAAGCTCGAAGATGAAGTCATGGGGGCCTACTTACAGCAGTTAAGAGACAGGACTGAGGTTTTGTGATAAAGTGTTTGACCCTCAGAATGACTAGCTGAGCAAGTAGTGGACTTGCTTTGTAATGAGACAGTTCATGAACAAGAGTCTTTCAGGACCTGCCCAGCAAAGAAGACCTGGGCTAACATTGTCCGCCCATTGCCAGAGTCCTCCACAGCAAGACGTTCACAGTTCTTTTCCTTTATCTCCTGAAGTTGTATGGGGGAGGGGGTGAAGAAGTGAGCACATCTTTACCATAAAAACTCCTTAGCAAGAATACAAGGAGGTTATAGAAAAGGATTTTTTTTAACTATTGAGATGTCACTTATTAATAACTGATTATAAAGACACTTCTAATATTCTATGAAAAAAGACCCCACCAATGCAGATTATGCTGAGTGATATAAGTCAGTCACAAAAAGACAATTACAGCATAAAACTACTAATAGAGAAGCTAAGAAAAGATTTACACACAGAACCAATCTTGAAGCGTTAACAGGGATGAGAAGGGGGCCAAAATTAATAGCTAAGTGAGGTGACAGGAAAGGTAGAGGGTCTGATGAGATAATTAATTACACCAATCAGTTGTAATCAATATTTATAAAATAAAACATATAACTTGTTGGAAGGCAATATGATTTGTAAACTTTCAAATACAGAAATAAATCTAAAGCCAGATGTCAGCCTTTCGGACAGAGCACAAAGCCTGCTTCACCAGAGGCTCTATTTTTCATGGAGATGCGTCTGGACAGGAGCTGAGAACAATGAAGTTTTAAGCATCAAACTGGCCCATGAGAGGCCGTGTGCCAGCCTCTCTCTCAGCCTACTCCAGGGACTGAGCAAAAGGGGCAAGTTAGAATTCAGAGGAGCCCAGGGATAGGTCCTCTCTCCTGCAGCAGGGACCCCTTGTCTGTACAATGGGGTACCCCAGAAAGGATCAGAGCAACAAAGAGGGGGGAAATGGGGGATATAATTTTAAAGGAGAAAAACTGGAATTTCTTGGGATGTCACTTCTCAGTCGTGCCCAAGCTGTCCAAGACTCTGTCCAAACATCTCCTCACAGGGAAACAGACCTTAAGGGCAGGGGCAGCTTAGGTCCCTGGACCAGACGGGAGATCAGGTTGCTGGGGCCTTATCCAGTACTAACAGCTCCTCCTTGGAAACCCTGAGGCCTCAGTTCCCCATCTGCACAATGGTGGCTCTGGTTCCCTTCTTCCTTCCCTCCCCTATTCCCGTATGGAAGGTTTTGGGTGGGTCATAGCGCTCTTTCCCTTGTAAGGGACTGAGGGGGATGAGGACTTTCAGGAGGAAAAGGCAGAGGGAGTCAGGAGCTGAAAGGCCTTCTCAGCAATCCTGAAGTCAGCCCTGCCCCAGCAGCAAACCACCTCCCTTAAGCTGAGGGTCATCTGCCCAGACTTGGAGAGTCTCCAGCCATCTTGGGCTGCCCCTCCAGCTCAGCACTGCCATTCATGGTTGGTTTACTCCTCATCCTTTCCCTGAGCCTCAGTTTCCCCATGATAGCAGCAATTATCCCAGTGCTGTCCATCTGTAGCTTCCCAGGGCTACCCCGAGGGGTGGAGAGGCCAGTGAGTCTGAGGAAGCCCTGAAAACAGAAGACAGAGCCTGAGAGAGGTGGCATTTCAGTCAGAGAGCTTGAGATTTGAAAGGCCTATATTGGGCTCAGATAGATTTAATCTAAGAGTTGGACAATGACTAGGGAGGACAGAAGGAGAATTGACGCCTTTGAGCTGTGGTGCTGGAGAAGAGTATTGAATATACCATGGACTGCCAAGAAAACAAATAGATTCATCCTAGAGAAGGTTAAACCAGTCTGCTCCTTGGGGACAAGGATTCTGGGGCTTTGCCTGACATGCTTTGGACATGTAAGGAGAGACAGGTCTTTGGAGAGGGACATCATGCTGGGCAGAGTGAAGGGACGGCGCAGGAGGGGAAGACCCTCTATGAGATTGATAGATTGATTCAGTGACTGGGGTAATTGGGATGGATGTGTCAGAGGCAATGAGATTGGCACAGAATAGAGCAGGGTTTAGGGCTGTTGTACATAGGGTCGCTATGAGTCACAAGCGACTCGATGGCACATAACAACAACAACAACCCCATTCACCAGAGAGTGGGGTGGAGCTTCCCGATTGAAACAAGCTTGGAAGGAGGAGTGGTATCCACTTCCATAATAGCTTGCCTCCGGAAACCCTATGAACCTGGAGAGAGGATGAAAGACACCCACCTTCATAGGGTCGCTATGAGTCACCTGGACTCGATGGCACTTAACAAAAACAACAACATATTGGGCTCAGTCTAGGCCACTGCCCTACCCCAGGGGCAGAGATGGGGAAATAACTGTCTGCCTGTGACAGGGAGTGGGTTTGGTGGGGACAGCCCTCCAGGCCCCTGGCTCTCCCTCACACGCTCCAGGGCCCTGGCCCTCTGCCCCGCCTCCCTCCAGAGCTGAGGCAGCTGCTGCGGCCTCCATGCTGGAACCAAAATTGAATGAGCGTTTTCACAATGTCGCCTCCCGCTGACAGCTCCTAATTGCATGTTGAAGCCATGTGATGGAGCCCAAGTTACACTAATTATGTCATTACCCTAATTAAGTAAATACTGTATGTACTAATTGGCTAAAATCTCTTCAGGAGGGGAGGGCGGAGAGAGAAGTAGTGTCCTCTGGTCTTCCACAGGCTAGGGGTGACAGAGATGGGAGCAGGTAGACGGACAGGCTGGGGGTGACAGAGAGCTAAGGGTGAACATCCCTCCCTCAGAGTCACAGTTTCTGTGGTCACTCAGCTCAGCGGAGGAAGAAGATGGTGCTGAACAGGTGATCAAAGCCCCGGTTGGAGACCTGCCTCTGCTGAAGGACTGGCAGTCTTGAATAACACCTTTTCCCCCCTCACAGGACCTGTCCCTCCTTAACCAGCCTGGAGCATGAGCATTTTCAAACACACTAGGCAAGTTGAGGGGCCAAGGGGTTGGGGAGGGCGGGAGCAGCAGAAGAATTTAATGTCCAGACAAAAACCCACCACTGAAATCCATCTATGTAGGATACCAGTTATCCTCCAGGCCAAGGACAGGGGGAGGGAGAGAGGCCCACCAGCAGGCAGAGCCCAGGATCTGGGGCAGCAGTCAGCAAAGGATCAGAGATGACTGGGGGGCCCAGACGGGTGTGAGAGGCTCTGGGAAATCTGGAGGGCTTCCTGGAAGAAGAAGCCCTACAAGGAAGGCTGGAAATCAGGACTTCAGAATCCAAGTCTTTCGAAGTGGGTTTTGGGGGTTTTTAAAGGCCAAACTTCACCTTAGCAATGACCATCAGCTGTGGAGGGTGGGAAGGAGAGAGAGCAGCCACTTGAAGGAAGATCTCCGAATGGGACTCCAGGGTATTGCCGTGAACTGGGAGGACAAAGACCAGATGCCAGCTCTTTGTCAGGGGCCAGAGTGTGAGTCACAGAAGGGAAAGGGATTCATTCCTGCCCTGCTCCTCATGGGGCTTTGGGAGGGGTCATGAGTCTAATTAAGTACTGAGGGTCCCAGAGGCAGGACTTCAAGGCCTCACTGGGGGAACCTCCAGCAGCGGAGTCTTCTCACACGCACTCAGGGCCAAACAGCGCCTTGTCTGCAGTGCGCTGCAGACCCCACTGGCTTCCCACTCTCTCAGCTCCACCCACCCGGCCTCCGCCATCTCCACAAACATATGCTTCGACTCCACACCCAGCAAACAACACATGCTGCCTCGGTGGGCAACAGTTCCTTTCTAGTTGGCTTCAGGGTCACAGCCCAGCACGAAGGCACCTGCCTCTCCAAGATGGAGGACAAAAAATACAGTGGGACTGGCCCAACTCCTGAGCTGGCCTTTACCAAGTCCCTCCATCCCTCCAAAGCTCCTGCCCTCAGTAGGTGATGTCCACTTACTTGCATCCCTCCACATAGTGTGTTCTGGGCTCCCCGGGGCTGAGCATCCTTTTGGTCTTAGTGTCTGCGATATAAGTGAGTGAGGGGAAATGCAAACAATAGTTGAATGGGGCTGAAGGGCATGTGCATGTGTTTTGTATCTTTCTTATTCCAGCAGTTTTTCTGCAACTGGAAATCATTTCCAAACAAAAAGGAAAAGAAAGAAAGAGAAGGAAGGAGGGAGAGAAGAAAGAAAGGAAATGAGAAAGGAAGTGAGCTCTCCTTTCCTGGCTGGAAGGTGGTGACAGGTCTGATGTGGGAGCTCTGGTGGCCTAGCGACAAGGAGTTGCGCTGCCAAACCAAAGGCACAGAGTTCGAATCCCCAGCTGGTCTGTGGGAGAAAGATGGGCAATCTCCTCCCGGCAATTTACTGCCTCTGAAAACCCACTGTAAGGTCATCTGTGGGTCTATTGGTTCTTCTTGATTGTATACAACAACAGCAGGCTCCCTGAGGAAGTGACTGCCAAGCTGGGCTAGGCATAATCTCAGAGCGTCCAGTTCTGTAGATCTGTGGGTGTAAGGCTGTCTCCCATCTCTCTGTCAGAGCTTTAGGCAAACCCAAGACCCCTCCTCCTGCTCTCTAGAGAACACTGGTGCTCAGGAACCTTCAAAAGCTCTCCAGTGCGACAAGGGGGACCTCGCCTGGGTCAGAAGTGGGGAATAGCTGGGATGTCTGTCCCCCTGAGCGTGACAGGAGACGGGGACCAACCGAGGAATGACAAGAGCAACCTGCCCACCTCCATCCGCCCCCTTTTCCTCCCCCCCCCCCCCCCGCAACACTAGCAGGTCCCCAGGCCCCCTGCTCCACAGCCCAGGCTCACTCGCCCTGCCTGTCACTGCAGCTCTTGGCAGCAGGAGGGCAGCAGCAGGGGAGAGGTTCATTATTCCATCCTTCATTAGGTCCACATTAGGCAGCCTGAGAATTGTGGGGTGTGGAGGGGGCCTCTGCTTTAGACTGGCCTGTGGAGGGACCTTAGCTCCAGCCCTGCCGACCCCCTTCCCACCCTGCCCTTCCCTATCGACTCTTCCCACTCCATTCTGTCCACACCCCACTCAGCCCCCTTTCTCCCCTCCTCTGCCCCTCCCAACACTCTTCCCTAAAAGGAGGCTTATTCTTCCCACTTCTCAGTCCTGGCTTGGATGCACGCCAGTCCCAGGACATACCCCCGTCACCCCCAACCATCCCCTCCCCCCAGCGAAGTGGTGGCACCAGCTTCCTGATATGTTGGTTTAGGGCCTGTGGCCCTGGGTGTTCCGATCCCTCCGGTTGAAAAAGGGGACCCCTGCCTCACTTTCCAGCCCTTTCCCTCTCCCCTCAGCCTCAGGGTTCATCTTCGGAGCCTGGACCAGCAAAGAGGGAACCCTGTCCCCCTACTTGGTAGACACATGTTGGGATGCCAAGACTGAGGCAGCTGGGGGCCAGCAGCAGGACCCAGCCACCTCACTCAGACAGAGGGGCCACCTTTGTTCTCCTGCCTTTGTCCCTGTCTCCCACCCCTGTCCCAGCCCACCCACCAGCCCAGCCCCTCGGCCCTCCACTGGCCTCTCTCTCCCATTCACCCTTTTGCCCACCTAGCTGGCCCCAGACCAGAGTCTGGTATGAAGCAGGGTGGTCCCTTAGTCCACCCCAGCCCCCAAGCCTGACCATCAGCCCCTGAAGCCATGCCCCAGTCCTGCCCACGCCCCCTCTTACTCCAGCCTCCCCCCATCTATCTGGTTCCCTGCCCTTTAACTGTCTTTCCCTTTGGGTCTGGCCCCCTTACCTCCACGCCCCCTCCCCATTTCCTCTCCCCTCCCTCTCTGGCCCTCCAGTCTCGGAGAGTCAGGCTTTATCTCTCCTGCTCTCCTCCCTCCCCTCTTCCCTCCTGTCTCATCTTCCTCTCCCTTCTGTCTCCCCCCCAGCCTCCACTCCTTCGCCGGCTCACTCACCCTCTCCCTCTCCCGCTGCCCCCCTCTCTCTCCCCCACCTCTTTGTTTCAGCTGAGAACCGGCTCCTCGGGACAGTTCCCACACTGCCATGCCTCCGGTGAGGACAGCGCCACAGAGGTGAGCCTGGGGGACCCGGGGATGCCAAGCGGAGGCAGCGGCGCCCTGGGGGCGAGCAGGTGGGGGGAGTGAGCAGTCCAGCTGAGGAGCGCTGCTCTGCCCAGGACAGTGGGCATCAGGCAGAGTGAGCCTCCGAATGCCCTCCCAGTGGTCAGCGGGAACCCAGGGTGGAGGGCAAGGCTGGGCAGGAGCTGGTGACTCCGCTCCTGTCCCAGTGCCTGGCTGAGCAGGTAAACCCTTCAATAGGATTTGCCTGGGTGGGCGGCGGCTGGGCAACCCCTGGAGGCTGGAGTCCCAGGCTGTGCTGTGGGTCCCCCAGGAGGCAGCGGCCACACCGTTCACCAGGTTGCGACCTCACAAGTGTCTGTCCCTGGGGCGGGTTTGGGTTGCTGGTTAAGGGTGTCCTCGGGCTGTTCCCACTGTGGGGCGCATGGGAACCGCTAGAGGCTGGCCGGTTTCACGTCAAGCCACTGACCCACAGAGCCACATGGGAGGGGAAGGGCACTTCCCTTTCTCCTGAGAGTCTTTGACCAGCCCCCCTCAGACAGGGCTCCAGAACAGCTTTTCCTCCTTGAGTTGCAAACGGTACAGATGCAGGATGCTTGTTCCTGGGCTGGACTGGGCTGGACAAGGAGAAATGGGGACCAGCGGGTGGGCAGCAGGTGGAGACAGAACCTTGGCTTTCAGGTGTGGCTACAGTGCAATTACCAAAGACCCCCAAAGCTGGGCAGGTGGCCGGGAGTGAGGGGGAGGGACAGAAGCCAGTGTGGGGGCTCCGCCCCCTTCTCAGCAGGTTGTGGGCAGAGAGGTGAGTTGCTTCCCCAGACAGGTGAGCTTGGGGCTCTGCTGCCACCTGAGGGGGGAATAGAGAGGGCAGGAATGTAGGGAAACTTCCCAATGGGGTGCATCATGGGAGGCAAGACCAGGTCCCATAGCCCTCTGAACACCCACTGAGCTAAAGGGAAGATTGGTCCATGAGGCTGGGCTCTAAGAACAGTAGAGGTGGGGTGAGGTATTTGTTTCCAGGGGCCAACTCCTCCTTGTCTTAATTAGAGCCTGCTCATTCATTAGAACCAAATGACAGCACTCCCGGGTGAGCGCCTCATACAAAGAGGTGGCTACAGTGCTGTGAACAGGAGCCACAAGCCAGCTGAGGGCCAAGAGCCACAGGGTCCTCCCTTAGCCCAGCCCAGCCAGCTCTCAAAGACCCTAGGGTGGCCCACGGCAGACGAAATGGGACAGCAAAGCCTCAGGGCTTGGCCCCAGTGGTCACCAGTGAGGACTCTGCCCCTCAGGTGTCCCTATTCTGAAGACAAGCCACTTACTCTAGTTCATCACAGCTGTGTAGCCCCACCTCTCGCCTGGCAGCCTGTCCAGGTCATTGACTTCCCCAAACGCACAGGTGTGTTACTGTCCCCCGAGCCCTGCATGCCACAAACCCACCCCCCCACCTCCACTTCTCCGGGGTTCACCACATTCTTCACACCAGTTCTGTCTCCCTGACCATTTGTCCGTGAAAATGAGGGCCCCTCTCTCAGGCTGAGTCAGTTTCCCCTGGCTTCCAATGACTCCCATCAGTTTGTGACATCCCCTCAGGGCACTGTGTACCCAGCCAGCCAACAGAGACTCAAATACTACCCCATCTGATGCCAGAACAGTGTCCAAGAAATATGTCACCTGTTCAGCCTCAAAGTGTGTCCGCTGGCTCCCTCACTGGCTCTCCCCTGAAAAGGGCGCCCCTAGGAGCTGGGAGCTTCCTAGGCTTCTCCTTGGAAGACGCCAGGCCATCTCCCCTTCTTCCCCCACCCCCTTCCCCATGCTCCCCACATGCACAGAGCTTTCCCACTAAGGGCCATTCTTGCTCACCTCCCCCACTGAGCTGGACAAGAATGTCATCTGCATTCAAGGAGAAAACAGAGAGGCCTGAGGAGACAAGGGTGACAGGTCAGGACAAGGACCTAGACCCTGACCCCAACTCCAGTGCTCCTTGCAGACCAGCTGACAAAATCTTGCCCAAGAGCAGATTCCTGTGGTCACCAAGTATCTACCTACCATGCAGGCTCTCTCTCCCCGAGGGACTTAGAGGTCATAGCCTTGGCTCCAAAGTGGGCATCCTGGGCTGTGGGCATTAGATCATGCGAGGGGTAGTGGTAGGAGGGTCTGGGAGCCCTGTCACATGTTCATCAT
The DNA here is from genome assembly GCF_000299155.1 of Elephantulus edwardii. NCBI lineage: Eukaryota > Metazoa > Chordata > Mammalia > Macroscelidea > Macroscelididae > Elephantulus > Elephantulus edwardii. The sequence continues at coordinate 9,731,778 of NW_006399863.1, forward strand.
TTTACTTTTGAATCCTCACCAAAGGTAAACCTAATACATGGCTAAAAACATTCTGTTGCTGGAACCCTGTATTGTCTCTACAATAGAGAACTTTCCTCTCACTTCCTTCTGAACCCTTGCCAGAACTGTCTTTGATATTCCTAATTCTGCCAATAGTCTCTTAAAGGCAACCTAGGCTTTTACTATTAAGTGCCATATAACGCTTCTAACCCCTACCTCTTACCCAATTCCAAAGCCACTTCCATATCGTAGGTACTTGTTTGAGCAGCACCCACCTCAACGTACCAAACGATCACCCTCCTCCTGTGTGCACCCGCTTGCTTGTTCACCCCCCGGTATATGTGCATTCCCTCCATTTAAAGAAGCTACAGAGCAGCAAGAGAGCCTCACGTTATGTGTCCTCCTGCCGCCAGCCTCCCAGCCTCTGCCAGCTTCCCCAGAACCAGTGCCCTCAGCGCATTGCTCCTGATGGCAGAATTATCAAGCACTGCCACAGGAGAATCTCAGATGGGTGACTTGGCCACAGATATCTCTTATCTCACAGTTTAGGAGACCACAAGTCCAAATTCAAGGGTACGGCTCTAGGAGAAGACTTGCTCTGTCAGCCTAGAGGAAGATTCTTGTCTCTTTCTTCTCAGTGTCTCCTCCTGGGCCAATCTTCACGTGGCTTCACGTCCCTGGTCTCCCATCTCTGTTTCTCTCACTTACTTAATGTGGTTTATATCTCAAAGAGATTGAATCAAAATATACCCTACATTAATCTTGCCTCATGAATATAACAAAGAGAATTTATTCCCAAATGGGATTATTACCTCTGGCATAAAGGTTATGATTACAATATATATTTAGAGAAAGGAGGGAGGAGTACCATTTAATCCCCTATCACTCCATCCTTTGGCCTCCAAAAACTCCTGTCTTTGCTACATGCAAAACATGTCCATTTCATCACATCATCCCGAAAGTCTCAAGTCAGCTATAGGTCTAAAATATTCTCTTCTGAAGCATCTAAATCTAGTATGGATAGGACTTGGGATGTATTCCATCCTGGGACAAAATTTTTCCTCAGCTCTGAACCTGAGAAGTATAGAAGTTGTTTGCTTCCAAAGTACAATGATGGGCTCAAGGTAGACATTTCCATCACAAATGGAAGAAATTAGACAGTAAAAAAAAGGATCACAGGCACCAATCAAACCTGAAGCCCAACAGAACACATTTCATTTTTTCTCAAGCTTTGAAAAGAACCCTCTGTTCTCTGAGACCATGTGGGCAGTGGTCCCACCTCCCTGATCCTGGGTGCTGGGGATGCCGTCTGCATTCTGGATGGAGGTGCCTCAGCCCTGGGCTCCAGCTCTACCTTCTAGGCCCCTGGGATGGCAGTTGTTTCCTTGGCTTTGGGTGACCCCATTCTCTTCTTCATCTGAGTAGTGACCACACTCCTTCAGCCCCAGCAAGCTCAGATCTGCTCTTTACGCTTGGCTGTCCCACCCCTTTGGCTTTGGGTGAAGGCCCAACCCATTCAGTATACCTTAACCACAGCCCCACACTCCAGAACCAAGCTAGCAAACATCCACCTCTTTGAAACCTAGGAGGCTATGAGCCTACCCTTTAAAACCCAAGTGATGCTGGCTCCACTCGCGGGAACCAAGAAGGTCCTGCTTCCGGTATCCCAACACTTCTGATCTCCAAGCTGCTCCAGGGATTGATGCGATTCTTTTTACAGAGAACACCACATGCAGTTCCTCTGGCCACTGAAATTCCAAGAGCTGTGTTCATTCTTTTCTTTTCGTTCTTTTTCTGTCCCCTTTGGTCCAAGTTGATGGGTTTTCTGCTGTGATAATGTTAACTCCATCAGTCACAGGCTTAATTTCTTTTTCTTTTTCTTTTTTTTTTACAGGCTTAATTTCTTTAACAAAATATTGTGCAGCCGCATCCTTGGTGAACATTTTAGGACACATGTCTTTATTTTGTACAACAGAATTTTCCTTTGAGTTCTGTTTTCATTTTGCATAGTTCATTTTGAATCTTACATGCTATTGAGAGAGCATTGGTGGCTTAATGGTAAGGAGGTGCACTGCCAACCTAAACGTGTTTGGTTCAAACCCACTGACTGCTGTGAAGGAGGATGACAGGCAATCTCCTTTTGTGTGATTTGCTGCCCCTGAAAGCCTGCAGGAGGGTCAGCTATGGGTCAGTTCTGACTAAACAGGACATAAGAACAACCATTTCCTCTTGCATTTTACCAATAAGCATAGGAATCTCATTAACTAGATATCCAAATTTATCACTTACAACTCTACCTTCCGCCAACAATTCAGATACTGTTTTTGCCTTTACATAAAAAGCATTGTCTTCCCGCCATGGCCCAATCACTTGTTCATCATTTTGATTTTGAATCTTCACCAGAAGTAAACTTAACGACCACATGGCTAGAAACATTCTCTTGTGGGAACCCTATATTGTCTCACAGACAATAGAGAAACTTTCTCCCCACTTCCTTCTACACCCTTGCCAGACCTGTCTTGGACATTCCTGATTCTACCAATAGTCTCTTGAAGGCTTTTACTATGGTTATTGTTGTGTACCATCGAGTCAGAACTGCGCCATAGCAGTTAATCGTACAGGAGGAGACTGCCCGTCCTTCCACCGTGGAGTAGCTGGGGAGCTTGAACCACATACTTTTGAGACTGCAACACAGCTTCTTGCCACTAGACCACCAGAGCTTTTACTATTAGGTGCTATAAAACTCTTCTAGTCTTTACCTGTTCCCCAATTTCAAAGCCCCTTCCGTATTGTAGCTTTTTGTTAGAGCAGCACCACACCTCTACATATCAAATTCTGTCTTCGTTTATCTAGTGCTGCCAGAACATAAATACCACAAACGGGTGGCTTGAATAAATAAAAGTATTTTCTCAGTTTAGGAGGTTAAAGGTATGAATGCAGGGCGCTGCCTCTAAGGAAAGCCTTCCTCTCTTTGTTGGCTCTGGAGCAATGGTCTTGCCGCTGATGAGCTTCTCCCTGATTCTGTGAAGATCCCCATGCCTTGGCACCTGTCTTATCCCATGTTTGCTCTTCTTTGTCTCAACAAATAGTGTTAACAGAAGAGAGACGACAATGGAAGTAGGTATCACCACAGGCCCAGGGGTTAGCAGTTACAATGTATTTCTAGGGGACATAATTCAATCTGTAAGACCTGCCAGAAACCTCCTGTGAGCTTGAAGGCCAGCCTTCTTGGCCAGGGTCCTTGACAAGTGGCCTCTGGCAGCCTTACAGCCGCTTTGCTGCACCATGTCCTTAACACTCTAACCCTCTGCCCTCTAAACTGTGTGTTCCCACACTTGAGGGGACAGGGCATGACTCAAGGCCCATTTGGTGACCATGGGGCTGAAACACTCATGTCCACGCACCCCTATGCTCACATTCACACAGGTGCATACATATGCAGACACCCTCTTGCATTGCAGACAAAAGCCCAGCCCTCAATCGCATATAACTCATGTGACTGAGTCATTTCCAAAGCTTAGCGGCAGACCCTCAGCAAGATGGATTGACACAGTGACCGCAGCAATGGGCTCAGGTATGTCAGAGATGGTGAGGATGGCTCAGGACAGGACAGAGTTCAGATCTGTTGTTCACAGGGTCACTCTGAGTTATATTCAATTTGATGGCACCTAAAAACAATACAAACCTATAGGACAGGTTAGAATTTCCTCGTAGGTTTACTGAGTGTAAATATTTACCAAAAAAACTTTCTAAATATTTTTCCTACAAGGAAATCGTTGTTGTTGCTGTTATTGTTATGTACTATTGAGGCAGAACTGAACCCTTCAGAGGTTTTCAGAGGCAGTAAATCTCATGGGAAGAGATTGCTTATCTTTCTCCTATGGAGCAGCTGGTGGATTTGAACCGTGTTGCTTTCAGGATTAGCAGTGTAGCTCCTTGCCACTAGGCCCCTATCGCTTCCTGTGGGTTCAAACCCTTAACTCTTTGGTTAATGGCCAAGCATCTAACCACTGTATGATCACACTCCTTCCAATTAATTGCACATATCGGTATCACGTGCCACTGAATTGGAACCAACTCATAGATGACCCTCCAGTGGGTTTTCAAAGGCTGTAAATCACATGGAAGAAGACTGCCCATCCTCCCCCTATGGATCAGCTGGTGGATTTGAACCCTGTGCCTTTGGGTTGGGAGTGCACTTCCCTACCCACTAGGCCACCAGATAGGACCCACACATCTGCTTTATGGGTTTCTAGAGACTAGGTGTGGTTCTGTCCTCAACTCCAGCCCAGAGGGAGTAACTCCCAGGGTGGCTGAGCCTCTGCTGGGCCCCAGAGCCTCTGAGGCTTAGGAGGTGGGCAGAAGACGGACAGAGGCCAGTTCAGAATTTCATCTTGACTCTACAGCTGACTTGCTGTGTAGCCTCAGGCAAGCCACCTTCCCTTTCTGTCCCTCCAACAATAAGACAAGGAGGGGGAAATGAGCAGACTGCTATTCTCAGATGTAGAATGAATGAGGGTCTGTGAGCCTATAGCAGCCTAGGAGGTTTCCAGGAGGTGGGTGAGTATGCAGTTGGAGTTTGCTCAGTCAGTCAGCTTTCACTGGGGGCCCCCTGTGAGCATTCGTACGTGAGGTGCAGCACTGACAAGGTGGCGGGATCCTGACCCCGGGGGAGTGAGCTTCTAGCACCCAACAGACTGGGATGGGTCAGCTCAGCCAGGATGGGGTGGGGGTCTCAGGCTGAAGGACTGTGTCCTGGGAAGCAGGTGTGTGGAGAGGCATCCCCCCAGCCTGTGCCCCGCCCAGTTCTGCCAGCATCAGAGTCCTGGAGAAGCCCGCTCACCTGAGCCCCAGGTTCTTCCAGCCCAGGTGGGAGTGGGGAGGACGTACCTCTAGAAGCTAAGGTGTCGTTTAGTTCTTACCCAGCTGTGCTGAGGGTGCTCCTTCAGTGCCAGCACCCAGGACAGGCACGCTTCTTGGCTAAAGCCACCAGGAAAAGATTGAGGGGTGGGGATGAGGTGGGGGCATGGGCCATAGGAACCTGGTCCAGGCGAGAGAGGCAGCGTAGAGCCCAGTGGGGAAAACATATTAATGGCCTGTAACTGGCATTTATGGATGGAGAATGAGTCCTGTTGCATGCTCCCCATGCCGGATTCCTGTCTTATCTAGACTACAGCAGCTCCATTCTCCCTGAGTGACTAGATCTTGAGCTGCTATCTCATCTAAGAGCCTAGCCCAGCCCCTGGACTCATCACCCCCACAAGAGATTAAAAGGGAGCGAGAGGCTCCTCCAGTGAGCAAGCTCCACTCAGAGCCCAGGACCCAGCCGGTAGAGAGGATGGTGGCCAGCAGAGACAGCAAGCCCCGTGTTGTGAGCACGTGGGGCTGGGAGTAGCCCCCTGTAGCCCTGACTGCGGCAGGGTGCCTCCCCTCTCAGCACTTCACCCACATCGAGGGCCACACGTTCACACACCGAGGACGCAGGGACAGGAGCCTCTGCTCTCTTCCCCTGCTCTTGCCTAGGATTTGGCTCCCAGTGCCAACATCCACTCCTCCAAGGGCAAGGACTGTGACAAGGAGCGGGCAGGGACAGGCAGCCAGAAGAGCAGAGGGCACAGTGCGGGCGGGACCCTGACCATGTCCTGACAAGGAGGAACCTCATTGCCTGGGCAGAAGGAAGGGGCACCCCTGCAGCACAAGGTACAGGTTCCCCCTCCTTTACATGCCCTGGTCCCCAGAATCTACCTTTCATGCCCCCTTCCTCCCAATCCCCAGCCTGCCCTTCGTGAGTCGGGCCCCAGGTCTCAAACCACCTGCGCTCAAGGCTGTCCGCTGCCAAGTGGGGAAGAAGGCCGCTCCCAGGGGGCGGGGCCAGCACTGGCCAGGACCTGTCAACACTCTCAGGGGAGGGGGCAGGCAGGGCCGGAGGAGGGTCCCACAGAAGCAGTCTCAGGCCTCGCTGTTCTCTATGGCTTTTTATTCCTATGTGATTCTGCTGCTCACTCATATAGGGATTGGAGCCGTGGCGCACGGCGGGGGCAGCCAGCGGAGGGGGCAGCCAGCAGAGGGCTCTCATTCTGAACAAGGGCTCTGAGGGGCGTCAGGACAGGGTCCCCTCTTCTCCCATCCCAGACTGTTAGCCAGGCCAAGGGAGCCATCCTCAGTTCCCCTTTGCCCCAGCCAGCTATGACAAGGGGGGGAGCAGGGCCGAGGGACCCCATCACTGTTGGGGCTACGGTACCACAGCCCTGTCAAACTGGCACAAGGTCTCAGATTGTCCGCAGGAGCACTGAGGGAAGCGGAGATGTTTTGCCTGCAAAAAGGACTAGCATGAGGGGAGCTCTGGTGGCCTAGTGGCAAGGAGCTGCAACTACAATCCCAGAGGCGCATGGTTCAAATCCACCAGATGCTCTGCTGAGGAAAGGAGGGACAATCTCCTCCTGTACCAGTCAGATCTGATTTGAAGGTACACACACACAAAAATAATAATAAAAAAAGAATTTTTTTAAAAAAAAAGGACTAGCATGAGGAAAGGAAGCTGTATCCTGTGGCTGGGAACAAGCCCTGGAGAGACGACTGGGAGGCTTAGCTGAATATTCCATCTATGGGAAGAGCTGTCCAAAGTCAGGGGGGCCGTATCTGAGGGGCAGGAATGAGCATCAACCAGTGACAGCGTGAAGCAGACGGCGGACAGACTGGCCGGAATGCCATAGGAAGAGTTATGGCTAGACGGGTGACCACTCCTCATGGACCCCAGGGCCGCCATCCTTGGCCCTCAGTCCTCCTCCTGGAGTCTCTGCTCACCCACAGTGAAGGTGCTGGTCACCCAGCTCAACCCAGACAGGCCAGAGAGGCAGGACGCAGGGTGAGGTGGACAAGACCTGAGCACGTCCAGCAAGGAGAGGAGATGGGGAGTCCTGTCAGGTTCTGGCACTGTGCCTACAGTTCTCCACCTCCCCCTTCAGTCTATCCCCAGGGCTCCCCTGCTGGGCAGCTCTGAGAAAAGAGGCCCGGAGAATCCACCGCATGGTCCTTTTTATTCTCAAAGACTTCCTTGCTGCATTCCACAGAAAACACAGGCAGAGGCCTGGCGAAGGTCTCAGGGAGAAAATATGGGGACAGTGAGCTGTTCAAAGGGGTGGTCCTCATCCTCAAGGTGCCTGCTGCCTTGCAGAGAGGAGTGGAGGATAACCCCACCTGCCAGGAGCAGACGGGCTCTGGTACGAGGTGGGAGGGCCACCCACACAGCCAGGGCCAAATAAGGAGAGACCTTCACCTGGAGAGGCCCCGGGGACCAGCCCCATCTTCCCAGGATGCCGCCCTTGTTGGCCCCCTCTGGGCTTCCTAAGCCTGACCCGGGCCATCACCTTGGCCGCAGGAACAGAAGGTGGACATCCATGACATTGGTGCCGGTCAGCCCCGTGTACAGCAGGTGTGCCCCACCCTGCAGGCGGCAGAAGAAGGTATGTGAGTCGTTGTGGGCTAGGAAGGAGGCCACATCCAGCCCCTCAGCAGTGGCCTGGCAGCTGAGCTCAGATGTGACCCAGGCCCCAGCAGCGTCTGTGGGTCCATCCTGCCCATCAGTGCCACCGCTCAGAAACAGCACGTCAACAGGCCTCGGTGACTGCAGTCCCAGCTCTGCTCCAACTCGCAGGGCCAGCTCCTGGTTCCGGCCACCCCTGCCTGAGCCCTGCAGCTTTACTGTGGGCTCGCCACCAGCCAGCAGGCAGACAGGCCCCTGGGCAGCCCCCACAGCCTCCAGAGCCTCCTGCAGCTGCAAGTCTGGAAGCTGGAGCTCAGCTGCCAGTCTGTGCAGTTCAGCTTCCTCCTCCCCAGGGGTCCCAGGCCCTGGCGGGGTGAGGCGGGTCCCAGCTACTCGGGCCAGAAGCCCATAGAACCGCGCCACACTCCTCACGTCACCCTGCATGGCCGCACTCAGCACCACTGCCCGGTAGCCCAGGGCCTCAGCCTGTCGCTGGGCCTCGGCCAGCGCCAGCATGTTGGAGCCGATGATCACATTGAGGACGTGGCCACAGGAGTGCGGCCCGTGGGGATTGGAGTCGGCCCGGGCCAGCACGGTCTTCACGGAGCGCGGCAGGGCAGCTCGGAGGCCGTAGTGGTTGAGAATGTGCAGGCAGTCTTGCACGTTATGGCCACTGGCCACGGTGGGGCCACTGGCGATCACCTCCACGGGGTCCCCCACCACGTCGGACAGAATCAGGCTCACCACCTGGGCAAGGGTCACAGCTCAGTCCCCTTGCTCCAGAGCTTCCCGTGTGTCCACTTGTCCCTGTGCCACCCACTTCCCTGGCCATTTCTAAGCTTTTTCTCTCTCTCTCAGACACCTGGCCATGCAGACCCTCCCTCACCATATCTGGGGTCCCTCCCATGGCTTCACCCAGCTGGCCCACAGACTCCCACACCAGCTCCTGCCCATCTGCAGGATGCTCTAGATTGCTGCCTCCTTCGTGGACGTGGTCCCGTCAGCCTGGGGCTAGCTGGCCACGAAAGGACTCATGTACCTGGGCCGGGTATGCAGCCTGAGCCAGCCCCCCGCCTTTGAGCTGGGACAGGGCCTTTCGGATGGTGTTCAGCTCCTGGATGGTGGCTCCACGGGCAGCCAGCAGCTTGGTAAGCGTCTGCTTCTCCTCGAGGGTGACAGGTGGGATGGGGGCCGGCAGTAGGGCTGAGCCACCCCCTGCAAGGATGGTGAGGGCATTAGGGCTGAGGAGAAAGGGTGCAGAAAGAGAGAAAAGGGACAGTGACCCAGGTACCCACGCAAGCACTCCAGAAAAAGCATGTGAAGTCAGCAGCGTGCGGGCCTCACTGAGCAGGTGCTGTTAAGGTGCGCTCTTGGCGCCCCCGTGTGGACATGCGAGAAAGTGCACGCGGTCACAGCCCACCCTGGGCACCTGCGAGTCCCCTGCCTTGAGGTGCCCTAGGTCCCTGCAGCCACTCGGGGAGATATTCTTTAAGGGCTCTAGAGCAGAAGTAGAGCTAAAGGAGAGCAGAGGACCAAGGAGAAGGTTCCATGAGAGTTGAAGACCTGGATTCCAGCTCCAGGTGGACATGAAGGCAGGTTACTTCAATAGTTGTGACTTTTCCCAGGGAGCCTCGGCACTAAGAGTTCCCCACGTGCCCTCTCACTACCACCTAACAAAATCCTCCTCAGGGAGGACTTTAGAGGAGGCTGGACAGTTGATCCAGGGTTTCACAGGAGCCAGCATCCCTTGCTCCCCAACTCTGCCCTGTGACCTGGGGGCTCAGACCCCATGGTCCCTCCCACGCCTGACATCTGGAGTCCCCTTGAGCGTATCTGGCACCGCACCTGAGATGAGCACGAGGAGCAGGTCATCAGCCGTGAGCCCCTCGGCCAGCTGCTGGATGGCCAATGCAGCCCGCAATGCATCTCGGTCTGGCAGGTTGTCCTGGGCGCCCTCAAATACCTGGACACGACTATGAGGTTTCAGCAGCATCTCCCTGGGCAGGGAGGATAACAAAGAGGAAAGGGGGAGTGTGTGAAGATACCAGAGGCTTCTAGCACCTTTCCTCCCCGCCCCCCCATACCTGACTTCCTAGCTGCTCAGGTAAAGGAATGTGAACAAGGATGCCTACTGACGCCCATCCTGGAGCCAAGAAAAAAGGGAACTGATCTAGCCTGTGTCTGGGCCCCGGTTCCCCCCCAGGTGGAGAGGAAGGAGCAGCCCCCCAGGATCCCTTACCGCTTGCCAGCATGCTCCACAGCAGCACGGATGCCCCTGGGGATGCTGATAACGCCCTGCACAAGATGCCGGCTCAGCAGCTCCTCCGCAGCCGCCGCCATGCCCAGCACGGCCTTGCCGAAGCCCACCAGGTACAGGTTGTTCCGAAGCTGGAAGCTCCGGTCCCGCACCTTCAGCTGCTTGCCGCTGGGGTCCAAGGCCAGAGCCCGGTGCAGCATGGGGCCCGGCTGCACCGCACTCACTGCGCTCTCAAACAGTCTCCATGCCTGCTCGGGCAGGGTCATGCTGCTGGCCAGCCGGGCCACTGGGCGCCCCCAGGGGAGCAGGTTCTTCGAGGGGGCTCTGGCCAGGTGGGGCAGGACGTGCAGAGCTGCAGCCATGCCCCACTGCTCTTAGCACCACCTGGCATCCATGGCTGTCGTGTGGGAAGAAATTACTTGTGAGGACCTGCAAGGTCAGGGACTGGAGACCCCCCAACAGCCAAGTCTCTGACGGCTCAAGACTGGTGGACCCCACAGTAGCTGCTGTAGGAATGAGCCATCTGTCAGGGCAAAGAGACTTCCCGAAGCCCCTGGCTGCCTGATAGCACTGTAGTCCTCAAGGCCCAGCCGTGCCACCCTGCCATGTCCTCCTCTTCTGCGGACCACACGCTGGCCTTCTAGACACTCTGTCCAAGTCCAAAGGTCTGTTAGCTAAGCCCTCCTCCTAGGTCACCCCTGTGGCTGTGTTAATCATTCACAGAGGGAGAGTCTCCAATCAGTGGCCTCCCGCCCTGCCCCGTGCCCACCCCCTACACGTCTGAACCCTCACTCAGCAGCTGTACACCCCTTTTTGGCACTCCAGCCTTGCTCCTTTGCATATCTGTTGCCAGAAAACTGTTGGTTGTCCCACCAACTGACCCTGAGCCCGCTGACCTCCAGCCTGCTTTATTTCATTCGCTTAGGGGACTGAGCTGGGGCACCTGGGAAGAACAAGGTCCCTGAGGGGTGGCTGCAAGCTCTCCAGGCCAGTCCAAAAGCACATCCTCAGAGCGGGCTGCCTGAGAAACCTCAGGGCTCAGGGCCGCTCCAGCAAGAATTCAGGTTCAAATCAGAAGTAGCAAAACCTGGCTCGGGACAGAACCTTAGAGAGGTCCCAAGGCATCATGCCATGGGGCTCAATCTGCAGGACGGGGAAGGACGCCCTTCCACCCACAGAGCTGGCCAAGCCTACTCCTGCCAAGAACACCCTCTTGGTTCTGAGATAACAAAACAAGTCCTGGGTCACACCACCAACTGTGCTAAGAGGCCAGTGACTGAAGCCAGGCTCCCATAGTTGAATCCGAATAGCCACTTCCCCCACTGGGCACTGTAAAAGCTAAAGAAACTTTAAGGTGAAGGTCAGGAGACTGCAGAAGCATTTAGGGAAAGTGATTCCCCAAAGAGTTTGTCTGCAAGAAGGCATCTACTTTAGGAAATATCCCAAAAAGTGCTCATGCCGACTATCTCAGCAATCGTGGGTCAGGATTCCAGCTCTGCCAAGTGGATGAGCCTCATCTGCAAAACAAGAGGGGTGAGATCCCCTGATGTCCCAGGACTTGGCAGCACCGTCAACTCTAACACTGAAAACCTGAACTCTGAACACCAGTTTATCTCACATCCAAACAATCTGGCAATGTCCAGCCCTGAGCCATTCAGCCTGAACAGCTTTCTCTCCTGTAAAAGGGAGAAGAGGGCATGGACATAGGACTCTGGAAAGGAAGCCCAGCTTTTGTTAGGGGACCACTGGCACTTGTCTATTGGACTTGATGTTAAAGGAGTCTTAATATCTAGCAGCACTTGGCTTTGATAGAAGCCGGAGCTAAGCAGGTAAAATAAAACACAGAACTCGAAGCTAAATGTGAATTTAAATGAGTGATATTTTCTTTTTAGTGTACGTTTCTAAGTTGGCCCCTGAGTGCCACAAATGGTCTGCACTTGACCTTAAGGTCAGCAGTTCAAATCCACAGAAAACACGGGAATCCTCCAATAGTTGCTTTGGCGGCCAAAGATGGACAATCTTTGCTGTGGAACAAAGGGCTGGCAATTGGATATCTTACAGATGACATGAAAAGTACAATTTATGGAGTTCTACAAAGCAACTATAAAAGTACCACCATGAGTTAGGCAAGGGGGTCTGTTTCAGTGATCCACGTAATAGTTGGGACATGATTACACTAAAAAAGCCCCGTTTTTATCTGAAATTCAAATTTAACTAGATGATCTGTATTTTTATCTTCCAAACTTGACAATTCTATGCTCAAAACAGTCTTTCCTAAACTCTGGGAAGCGCCAAACAAAATTTCCAAATAACGAGAAGGCAGGCTTTGACCCCTCCCCTCCACTAAGCGGCGCCGGTGCGCCCGCACCTGCTCACATCTGGCCTCCGGAGGTGACGTCACCCTCCATCCTGGGAATCGGGACTTCGAAGGAAATGGCCATAGGCACGCTCGATAGTGATCCAAAGGATAAAAGCGCACTGCCACGTAAACCAGGTGTCTTCGAACCAAAAGGCTACTCCCAGAATCCACGAAGGTCCTCGCGACAGAGACTGACCGCGCCACCTGAACCGGAAGTGCTCGTGAGTGGGTGGGGCATAACCCGGAAGTGGGGCGTGGCTGGAAGCTGGATTGGAAGATTGACAGACAGAATTAGCGTCCGGGAAGCCAGGGGGAGGTCCTGCTACTTGTCACTCCGGGTTCTACGAGTGGGTCTGTGGCAACTGCCGCGAGAGTGGGAATTAGGGCATCTTGGCCACGACCTGCCATCGGGTCTGGATGATGTCACCATCAGATCCTGATTTCTTCGCTTCCCTTGTTGGGTGCCCTTGATGCGATTGCGATTGATAGCGACCTCATAAGACAGCGCAGAAATGCCTATAGGATTTTTCTAGACCATACTAACTAGTCCGTTTAGGAAGTTGGGGCTGCTAACCCAAAGGTTAGCCTTTCTCTGGAATTTCCAGTTCACCAGCAACTCTGCTGGAAAAATAAGGACAGTCTTCTCCCGTGCAGTTTACAGCCTCGGAAACCCCAAACAGAGGGTCTGCTGTGAGTTGGTTGCAACTCGACTGGCAATAAATTGAGATGAGTCTTTAAGGGAAGAAATCTTCAGAGGTTTTTTTCTATGTCGCTGCTTGGCAGATTGATAGAAATCACCAGCCATTTGCTTAGCAGCGCTGCGCCTAACCCGTACACAGGACACACTTTTCATCTCTACCTTGAGGTTAACAGTTTCCACCTCGGCAAAGTCCTTTGATCCAACAGGCTGAGGGTTAGCCTCTCCCTGCTCCTCACACCGTTACAATTCTACAGCTTATTGGTTCTCCTTTTGTAGTTTGACGCACGAGAGGAGATTGTACATCTTTGTTCCACAGAACAAATACTGGAGGATTCGAAACACATTCTTTCGGGATTGCAGTGCAACTTCTTACCACTAGGCCACCAGAGCTCAGGGACATAAACACAATTCTTGCTCAGCAAGAGCATTCTGTTTCTTGACCCTGGAAACTACTGAAAACTTCTTGGATGGGTTTGAACCTGAGCTTCCTTTGCTCTCCCAGCTCTCATTCTGTTTATTCCCTGAACCAAGCTTTATAAAGCTCCGAGGTTCAAAAGTCCCAACAAGACTTCCAAGACACAGATAAGTACACTAGTTTTACTGCTATTTTCTTGAAAAGATGAAAAATGGAGTTACAGCATACTTTTCTTTAAAATCTTGGGAAATCTTTCTCATCTCTCATCCCTAGACAGTTGTCACACTTTTCTATTGGTCTTCAAACCGTGCCCTTGTCATCAACCTACTCTTCTCCTTCCTTGGCTCTATCCCCGAATTTTTCTTTCCCCTTACAATAAAGGGCATTTTATCCCTATCAGTCTTTCCCAAATGCCTTTGCACACCATTAGCAAAACAAAGACACCTTCAGAGGATCAGCCAACCTCTTTACAGATGGCAGAGATTATAATTATGTCACTTAAAATTTCATCATTTTTCCTTGCTTGTAACAAGCTGTCTTTATCCATTGAATTGTTTTTTCCTCCATCATAGAAAAGGCATTTCCTCAGCAATCTCTCCATGGGCCAAAGGCAGTAGAAGCTGGAATGAATAAGAAGTCAAGGTTGAGAAAGTAGGGGCCTAAGGTTGAGAGTAATGTTTTTCCGATTATATACCCATACTGGAGAAGTGTAAATATGCTCATGTATTTCATTATTTAGTGTCAGAGCCATTCATAAATAGATATTATGACAGTGCTATTCCAGTTAGGCAATAAACAGACTAGTTGTACCCCTTTTTAAGTCTTCCATAGCTATGGATAAATATGTCATTCCCCCCACAAAAAAAAATTTTTTTTTTAGATGTCAACTTGGCCAGGCTGTGATTGTCAATGTTGTGTAATTCTCCTCCACTTCGTGGTATGATGCATTTATACTCCTTTTAGTGATCTGGTGTATTTTATTCTACGTGTAATAAATCTTAATCTTTATTATGTTAATGCGATAGAATGCAATCTATACTAGAAATGAGAGAATAAATTTGTTAAGGCCACACATTTAATATAGTCCCTCTAGGAAATTAATGCAGCCACCCTCATCCTCCTCACATCTTATTCAGGAAATGTTATTAATAATAGCAAGACTTAGATGCCCACTGGCTATAAGCTCCTGAAAGGTAGTGAACTGATCCAATTCTTTTTTGTTGTTGTTGTTGTTATTTTTTTTACATTTTTTAAAATTTATTATTAATTTCAATGAAAATTTACAGAGACTTTGGATTTCCATTCATTCATTGTTGCACTTTTCTCCCCTCCCAACCCTCCCCCCAGTACACTACCCTCTTCGAAAAGTAAAAGAAAAATTCTTTCATTATTTACAATCTCTACCCCCAGGTCCACTCCACTGTACAGCCTTTGCTTTGGACTCCTGTCATGCCAAAAATACCTAATAATTTTCCCTCTTAAACAGTTTTCTCCCTCATCTATTTCAATGCAGTATACATTATTGACCCCATTCTTCTCAGTCTCCTCCCAACTCCAAGGTCAGTCCTGCTTTACAACAATGGCACCATGCAGTATTTGTCCTTTTGTGACTGAGATACTTCACTCAGCATAATGTCCTCCAGGGTCACGCATTTTGAATAATATTGTATGAGTTCCTTGTTTTTCAATGCAGCATAGTATTCCATTGTGTGAATATACCACAGCTTCTCTATTCACTCCTTTGTTGATGGGCACTTAGGTTGTTTCCAACTCCTTGCTACTGGAAACAAAGCCATGATAAACATCGGGGTGAACTGATCTAATTCTTATCTGTGTTTCTTTTTTTTTATTAAATTTTATTAGTTTTAATGAACATTTACAGAGATTTTGGGTTTTCATTCGTTCATTGTTGCACTGTTTTCTCCACCCTCCTCCCCAGTTCGTTCTTCTTCCCTCCCCCATGTCTGTTTTAATTGTCCAATTGTCACAGTGCTTGTCAAAGCCAGTTCTGATTAATCTCCTTTGTCAGTGTGTCCCTTGCCATTCCCTATCACTCCTCCCTGAGAGAGACTTCACCCTGATTCATAAGGAAAAGGGGATGGCATATTCTCTTAGCTACTTCCTACTGAAAAGGGACACTGTGGGTTTCAGGGTGAAGGTCTTCTCTCACTACTCTAAAGGGCCCCTTTGGCAGTAGGAAACACATAGACTATTATGGAGATTGATTTTGGAATTTAGATGCATTGTTATCAATTGTGATTAGCTGTACATGTTCATATCCTTGAAGATGTATCATGGAAGTGTTGCAGCCTAGAAGATACAAATTTAATTAACAAGTTAAAAGTGCATGAGTCAAAAATTGAAAAGCAATAATATTCTGAGTAGAGGTTCTAATAGTGGCACAAATCAAGTTACAGAGGTAAGGTGCTTCCATTGCCATCCTTACTCTAACTTAATTCTTTTTTTCTAATTTAAATTTGTTATTAATTTCAGTGAAAATTTACAGAGGCTTTGGATTTCCATTCATTCATTGTTCTTATCTGTGTTTCTATTGCTGGGCTCCACAATCAACACTCTTGGCACTAGCACTGAGGAAGTAAAAAGACAAATTGCATTATGTAAATCTGTTGTCATGGACCTTCCCAGAGTACTGAGTAGCTATAATGTCAGTCTAGAGACTAAGGTACACCTGATCCAGGACATGGGCTTTGCAATTACTTGCTATGCATCAGACAGCTGGATGATAGAAGAAGAATTGATGTCTTTGAATTGTGGTGCTGAAGAAGAGTCTTGAACATACCATGGACTGCCAAAAAAATAAGTCTGTCTTGGAGAGGGTAAAACCAAGTCTCTCCTTAGAGGCTAGGAATTTGAAGCTCTGTCTCACATATTTTGGGCATGTGGCCAGAAGGGACCGATCCTTGGAGAAGGACATCATGCTTGGAAGGGTGGAGGGATAGTACAGGAGAGGAAGACTCTGGATGAGATGGATTGATGCAGTAACTAGGACAATGGGAGTAGGTGTGTCGGAGTCAGTGAGACTGGCTCAGGACAGGGCAGGCTTCAGAACTATTGTACATAGGGTCACTAAGAGTCGCAGGTGACTCAACAGCACATAAGAACAACATTACCCTGCATAGAAGCAGACATGAATAGAATCTGGGCCTTAAAATAAAACAGGAGTACAGTGAAATGCTCAGCTGCCAAGTTCTACACACCCTGCTGCTAGATGGAAAGGATTTTACAAGAGGAAGAGCTGGCACTGGGTGGAAGTGGAAGGATTCATGAAACAGAGGGCTTTAGTTCTGAGGAAACAACAGAACTTTATCAGAATGTTTACATGTATCTTGACAGTGAATATGTTGCCTTATGGGTACTTTGTTTTATCAAAAGCCAAGAAATGTTCAAGCTTATAATGATAAACACATTTAGTGTATGGTGAAGTAATCATGGCAGAGCACACATTCAGAGCCCCAAGACATTCATGTAGACCTGCAGAATGTCATTAGGGTTTGGCAGGTTGAAATACTGCCTAGTCCTGCATTATCTTCACAGTCACTGATGGTCTTTTTTTGCTGACCTTCTGCTTAACCAAGGAGGATGACTTGCTCCAGGAGCCGGTTGCCTCCCGATAACACACCTAAAGTATCTAAGACAAAGTCTCACCACTCTTGCCACCAAGGGACATCCTGGCTATACTTCTTCAAAGACCAGTTTGTTTATTCTGTTGGCAGTCACTGGTGTATTCAGGATTTGTTTATTCTGTTGGCAGTCAATGGAATACTCAGGATTCTTTGCCAACACCCCGAGTCAAAAGGAATGCATTCTTCTTCAGTCTTCTTAATTCACATGCGTGTGACCCAAGGTGACATGCTTGCTTTTTGACACTGCAAAGAAGAGGTTCCCACGGCTGTACATCATTTGGCTTCTTGACTGCTACTGCCGTGGGCTTTGGCTGTGGGTCCAAGTAAAATAAAGTCCTTGACCGCTTCGACAGTGTCTCCATTTATCATAATGCTGTTTACTGTTTCAGTTCTGAACATTGTTTTCCTTATGTTGAGGTGTATCTGGAACTGGAGGCTTCATCAGTGTATCCCAGTGACATATTTGATGTTGTTGTTGTTGTTATTGTTGTTGTTGTTGTTGTTAAGTGCCGTCGAGTCGCAGGCGACTCATAGCGACCCTATGAAGGAGAGTCCTCGACGCTTGGGTGCTTTTCATCCTCTCTCCAGGTTCATAGGGTTTCCGGAGGCAAGCTACTACGGAAGTGGATGCCACTCCTCCTTCCAAGCTTGTTTAAATCAGGGGGCTCCACCCCAATCTCTGTCCATGTTGGGTAACCAGCCATTAACGCATTTGACACATATTAGTGTCACAGTGTTCAGCCTCACAGCAACCACAAGTGACCACTCTATGGCAACTTGTACACCAGGGCTATATGACCTAGAGGAATGTCTGAACAAAAACAATGAAAGACAGGCCCAAGGGCGGGGATTAAAAGTCACCCACCTTTGGCTTGGTAGCATCGCTTTCTCTCCACTGGGCCAGCTGATCCCTCTCTGTTGATATTATTGTTGTTAAGTGCCTCAAGTCGCGGGCGACTCATTATCATATTTGATGTAGCTCTCCTAAATCATTGTCCTGATTACTGTCACGACTTGACTGGGCAGGACTATGCATGTGAAGTGTTTGTGGCCTGCAAAGGGGATTGGACAGTTTGCTTATAATGTAAATAAGGTAAATAACACTTTTGAGGTGGGACCATCCAAATAAACTATACAGAACATTAACAGGAGGATCGGTCCCTTTTCTCATCCTGCCAGGCTTAAATTGAGCTAGTCCTGAGGTGGAAAATGGGGATCTTACAACCATTAAGAAGAAAGAACAAGGGAGCTCTGGTGGCCTAGTGGCAAGAAGCTGTGCTGCAATCCCAAAGGCACTTGGTTCGAGGCCACTCTGCAAGAGAAGGATGGACAGCCTCCTCTCATGTGACTAGCTGCCTCTGAAAACCCACCGGAGGGTCACCTATGGGTAAACAGTAACAACCATCCAAGAAGAAAGAACAAAACAAAAAAAGAAGAACCAGAGAATGCAGATGAGAGATCTCTGCAAGAACCAGGAGCAGAGAACCATGACAGCCATGAGATAAGACATCAGCAATGGTAGTAGTGATGGTGGTAAGTGAGGTGGTGGGGAATCAGGGATCAGTGTGAAACAGCTGTAGGCTCCTAGACCATCGATCCAGAAAGCTGAATACTTGCTGGCAAAGTGGCTGCCTTTGGACACTTGTCTGGGGATTTAGGTCTGCCCATCAATGGAGCTAGAATAGGAGTGGGTTAATTAGCCGAGCTATAAGACTTTCTAGGGAACTCTGATCCACAGGGAACTGTGCTGCTAACCCAAAGGCTGTATCTCTCTAGAAGTCTGAACCCACGAGTGCGTCTAAGGGAGAAAGATGGACAATCTCCCGTGTGATTTACAGCCTTAGAAATCCACTGGAGATTCAGTTTCTACTCATTAGTAGTGAATTAGTTTTAAAAGAGCTTTGTAGCAGAGGTCAAGGTCATAAGGCTAAAGGTCAGAGAGACAGCTGCTTGTGAGTATGTGTAGGAAGGTGCCCTGACCAAAGGGTATTCTGAGAGTTTTCATGCATACAATGTACCCCGTAACTTCCCTAATAAACCTATAATCATGAGTATTGGCTGTGAGTTCCATGTGGTCATTGCAATGAATTTTTTAAAACCAGTAGAGAAGTAGTGGTATTCACTGGACTTCCTTGTATGAGTATGGATATTATCCTGTCACTCACAATATTTCCAGACGGATCTAGAAATTACTTTTTTAACTATGAAAGGAACCCCATTTTTCCTCACCTTTTCATCTCCAGAGTAATATATCATATGATCATCTGACTCAAAATGCCCCATGCCAGTCCATCTCATCTCACCAATGCCTAGTATGTCAATATTTATGCGTTCCATTTCTTCCTTAACAATATCTAATTTTCCTACATTCACGGTTCTCACATTCCATGTTCCAATCACTAGTGTCTGCTTACAACTGTTCCTATTCCTTTGTATTTCCATACTTGAAAGCTCTGCCTCAGTCGCCCAGTCTACGTGTGTTCTGTTGTACACAGGGTTTTCAGAGGCCTGCTATTTCCAAAGAGTATGGAAATTATAGAATAATATAATTGATATCACATGCAAGCAAGATTCTGCTGAAGACTATCCAAAAACCATGGCAAGTCCAGGCTGGGTTTAGAAGGGGTTGTGGTACTAGGGATATTGTAGCTAATGTTAGATAGATCTTAGCTAAAAGCAGGGAGTACCAGAGGAATCTCTGTGTTTCATTGATTATGCAAAGACATTTGACTCTGTGGATCACAAAAAACTGTGGCTGACTCTGAGAAGAATGGGAATCCCAGAACATTTGATCGTGCTAATGCGAAACGTATACTTGGACCAGGAGACAGTCGTCAGAACAGAGCAAGGAAATACTGCATGGTTCAAAATTGGGAAGGGTGTACGCCAGGGATGTGTCCTATCTCCATACCTTTTCAACCTGTATTCAGAACAGATTATCCGGGAGGCTGGGCTGTATGAGGAGAAGTGTGGCATCAGGATTGGTGGAAGATTCATCAACAATCTGCATTATGCAGATGACACAACCCTGCTAGTGAAAATTGAGGAGGACCTGAAGCTCTTGCTGCACAGGGTCAAGGACTGCAGCCTTCAATATGGATTGAGGCTCAATATCAAGAAGACAAAGATTCTCATCACTGAGCCAATTGGCAGCATCAAGATGGATGGTGAAGAGACTTAGACTGTTAACAGCTTTAATTTGCTTTGGCTCCACAGTCAACACTCTTGGCACCAGTAGCCAGGAAATTAAAAGGTGTTGCAATGGGAAAGTCGGCTCTCCAAAGTACTAAAGAGCAATGGTGTCACTCTGGAGACTAAGGTGCACCTGATACAGGCCATGGTCTTTGCAATACTTTCTGTGCATCAGAGAGCTGGACAATGACGGGACAATAGGAGAACTGATGATGCCTTTGAGCTGTGGTACTGGAGAAGAGTATTGAATGTACCATGGACTGCTAGGAAAACAGATTCGTGCTGGTGAGAGTTAAACCAGGCTGTTCTTTGGAGGCTAGGATTCTGAGGCTTTGTCTGATATACTTTGGACATGTTGCAAGGAGGGACATCCTTGGACATCGTGGGGACATCGTGCTTGGGAGGGTGGAGGGACAGCACAGGAGGAGAAGACCCTTTCTGAGGTGGATTGATTCAGTGACTGGGGTAATCAGGGTAGGTGTGTCAGAGACAGTGAGATTGGCACAGGACAGAGCAGGGTTTAGGGCTGCTGGATGCAAACTGCCTTTGGGATTGCAGTGCAGGTTCTTGCCACTAGGCCACCAGTAATATAATGGTAATATAAAATAATATTATATTCCTATTCTTGGGGTTTGAGTGGAAGTCTATAAAGGAAATTGGTTTTCCACTCAACTATTCACTTCTATTCTGTTTAATAATGTTAATCAGCAATACCCACAGTATAACCACACTGCTCCCCCTTGGCCACCTCTCTATGTGCCCCCTTATTTTCAGTGATATAAGGGATTGTGCTGTTCAGTGTCTTTGTAATGATCGTATCACCCAGTTAAAGGATTTTGATTCATAGCACTCCCAGGGGAGGGTCAGCTGTGAGTCAGCTCTGACTGCACAATTGTTTTGCATTTATTCACTGACCGGAACTATTTACTACTTAATTGTGGTTGTTCTGTTTTGTTTTGTTAAAAAAAGTCTTTCTTATCAATGCATAGAATTTTCATAGGGAGGTAAAACAAAAGGTGTAAATTTCAGGAGGAGGTGTGGTGGTGGTGGTGGTCTTTGAGAAGATTTCTCCTAGTAGAAGATAACCTTAGAGGGCCCTGGTGTTTCACAGCCCTATTCTGATTCCTTCCCCGCCCTAATGTGTTGTGGAGATATTAGGGAAGTTCTATCAACAATCTGCGTTATGCAGATGACACAACCTTGCTCGCTGAAACTGAGGAGGACCTCATGCACTTACTGCAGAGGGTCAAGGACTCAGCCTTCAATATGAACTGAGGCTCAATGTCAAGAAGACAAAAATTCTCACCACTGGACCAATCGGTAGCATCAGGATGGATGGTGAAGAGATTGAGATTGTTCACAGCTTCAGTTTGCTCGGCTCCTCGGTCAACACTCTTGGCCTCAGTAGCCAGGAAATCAAAAAACGTATTGTGATTAGGGACCTCTCCAAAATACTCAAGAGCAACAGTGTCTCTCTGGAGACTAAGGTCCGCCTGATACAGGCCATGGTTTTTGCAATCACTTGTTATGCATCAGAGAGTTGGACAATGACTAGGGAGGATAGAAGGAGAATTGACGCCTTTGAGCTGTGGTGCTGGAGAAGAGTATTGAATGTACCATGGACTGCCAGGAAAACAAACAAATTCATCGCAGAGAGGATTAAACCAGGCTGCTCCTTGGAGGCAAGGATTCTGGGGCTTCGTCTGACATACTTTGGACATGTTGTAAGGAGAGACAGGTCTTTAGAGAGGGACATCATGCTGGGTACAGTGGAGGGACAGCGCAGGAGGGGAAGACCCTCTATGAGGTGGATTGATTCAGTGACTGGGGTACTCAGGATGGGTGTGTCATAGGCAATGAGATTGGCACAGGATAGAGCACAGTTTAGGGCTGTTGTCCGTAGGGTCGCTATGAGTTGCAAAGGACTCACAGCACATAACAACAACAACAACAATTATCTGGAGATTAGAATCCACCACCAGCTCCTTGGAAGAAAGATGGGCAATCTCCTCCTATTCCGTGTACAGCCTTTGGCTCCTAACTGAATGTCAGCTATGACGAGATTCTGACTCAGTGGCAGAAAGTTCTTAAGAATGAGGATGTTGGATACCGTTCTAAATCTCTCTGCCTGAGGTCAGGTCTCTTGGAGTCTGTCTCAGACCAGTCAATAAAGATCTGCTGGTAAAAAAAAAAAGAAAGAAAGAAAAGAAAAAGAATGAGGATGTTGGAGAAACTTCTTGAAGTAGCTGCTTGGGCAGTTGAAAGATCAGAGAAAAAGCCTGCATTTTTATGATAGTTCAGCTCCATGAACCATTTTCTAAATTTGGAAGTTGAACCTCGTCTGCCTCACATACGACAGCATGTATCAAAACTTCATTTCTCAGGGAGGGGGGCAAAAAAAAACCAAAACACTTCATTTCTCTTGACAGCCATGCTACCATAGAGATGACTCTTAGACATGTAATGTCGAGTAAAAGAATGTAAAAACACAGGAGTGGAGTGAATGGTGCCCCTACACACACACACACACACACACACACACAGAGTCACTTTAGTTATGCCATGTTCTCAGTATAAAGTAATTATCCTATATGTTGTAAATCCTAACTTCTATGGTGCTAATAAGGCAGGATTATTATTATTGTTGTTAGGTGCCATCCAGTTGAGTATGACTCACAGCGACCTTTTGCACAGCAGATTTGAGCTTTGTCCTAACCTGTGCTGTCCTTGTCATTTCTGACATGCTCATTATAACAATCTACTGTGTCAATCCATCTCATTGAGTTGAATGTCGTCAGCTGACCGACCTTTCCAAGCATGATGCTCTTCTCCAAAGAATAGCATCTCCTAACAACATGCTCAAAGTATATGAGATGAGCTTTATCATCTTTGCCTCCAAGAAGCACTCTGGCTGTACTTTCTCCAAAACTATCTGTTCGTTGTTTTGGCTGTCCATGGGATAGCTATTTCTCTTCTCTAACACCACAACTTAAATGCATAAATTATTCTTCTGTCACTCTTAGTCAAGTGATTGAAAAGACCTGAGTCAGGTGCACCTTAGTCCTCAAACTGGCATCATTGCTCCTCAGCAATTTGCAAGATCCCTGATAGTAGACTTTCTCAATGCAATTGGAAATATTGTGAATATATTAACAAGGTTAATTGTGTGTGTGTGTGTGTGTGTGTGGTCATAATTCATTCCATGATAATCCTTTATAACAGCTTTCACACATATTATGTTGTGGTTTTAGATTCTTTCACTCAACATTCTATGTTCTCCTGCCTTCTCCTTATCTCCTGTCTGCTGGTACCAAGGGTATTGATTGTGGATCCAAGTAAAAACAAAGTCTTTGACAATTCCGGTCTTTCCACCATCTATCATAATGTTGCCTATATCTTATCAGAGAATAATATAGGCCTTCTCCATGAAGCAATCTGATGCATGGTAAACCAATCAATTGTAGGGAAATTAGAGTTGGTTCAACACCCCTGATTTGATAAGAGGGACTTTACCTGGGTGTGGCCTGCAATTCCTCTTTTCTCAAAACCTATAAAAGAAGAGAGTAAGCAAAATTACTGGCAAAAAGAGCAATGCAAATCAAAACCACAATGAGGTACCATCTCACTCCAGTAAGAGTGGCAAAGTTTAACAGGGCAACAAGTAATAGATGTTGGAGAGGATGTGGTGAGAAAGGAACTCTTATACATTGTTGGTGGGATTGTAAAATGGTGCAACCATTCTGGAAAAC
>NW_006399863.1:9756041-9765501 GCF_000299155.1 Elephantulus edwardii
GGGGGGGTGAGGGAAACTGAAATAATTTGTTCTAATTTGAATTAGAATTTTGTAAATAAACTAGTGAAAAGAAAAAAAAAAAAGAAGAAGCAATAGAGGATGAGGAGCGTATTATTCCTAAGAAAGAAGACCAGGAATAATGCTATGTATCCTTTGGACCAAGGTCCCTGTGCAGGGAAAGGCCTAGACATACAAAGCTCACCAAGAAATGCCAGACCTATAGAGGCTGAAGGAAATAAGGACCTTCCACCAAGCCTTTCCTAAAAAGGGCACTCTGAATTTGGACTTCTAACCTACCAAATATCACGAGAATAAATTTCTATTTGTTAGAGACAACCACTTATGACATCTCTGTTAATAGCAGTAGTAGATAAGATAACTAAGGACAAAAAATGGGCCCAAAAGAAAAGAAAAATAAATCCATGGATGGGAAGTAATTAAAAAGGCCATGACTGGGATCAGGTGCACCTTAGTTTTTAAACTGACTGCATTGCTCTTTAGTACATTCAAGACAGATTTTTCCAATGCACCAGATCTTTTGATTTCTTAACAAAGGTGTTGATTGTGGATCCAAGGAAGAGAAAATTGTTAACAGCTTCTCCATCTTTCATGATGTTGCCTATTGACACAAAGGCTAGGATATTTGTTTTTTGGATGTTGAGCTGTAATCCATATTGAAGGCTAAAGTCTTTGATCTTCTGCAGCAAGTGTTTTAAGTCCTCTCCACTTTCAGCAAGAAAGATTGTATAATCTGCATAACTCGGGCTGTTGATGAGTCTTCCTCTGATCCTGATGCCACATTCTTCTTCATAAATTCTAGCTTCTTAAATTATTTGCTCAGCATATGGATTAAATAGATATGGAGAAAAGATACAACCCTGATACACACCATATTTAATTTTAAACTATGCAGTGTCCCGTTACTGTTTGAATAACATCTTCTTAGTCTAGGTATAGGTTTCACATGAGGATAATTAAGTGTTCTGGGATTCCCATTCTTCTCAATGTTAGCCATAATTTGTTCTGATCCACACAGTTAAATTACTTTATAAATTCAATTAAATATAAATAGAAATTATTCTGGTTTTCTCTTATTAGGGCCAAGATGACATCAGCAATGCTATCCCTAGTGTCATAACCTCTTCTAAATCCAGGTTGATTTTCTGGCAATTCTCTGTTAATGTATTGTTCTAGTCAGTTTTCAATAATCTTCAGCAAGATTTTAGGGAGCTCAGATCACATAGTAGTAAGATGCACTGTAATCCTGAAGGCACATGGTTTGAATTCACTAGCTGCTGTGCTGGAAAAGGATGGGCAATCTCCTTCTGTGCGATTTACTGCCTTTGAAAATCCACTGGGTCACCTATAGGTGAGTTCTGACTCCAAGTACAAACATAATAAGTGCTGCCATAAAAGAGATCCTACAAGTGGATGGCTTTAACAAACAAAAGTGGTTTAAGAGACTAGAAATTTACCCATCAACAAATGAACGCATAGAAAAACTATGGTATATTCACACAATGAAATACTATGCAGCACTGAAAACCAAGGAACTCATAAAATAATACACAACATGGGTTACCTGGAGGACATTATGCTGAGCTAAATAGCTCAGTGACAAAATGACAAATACTATATAACACCATTTTTATAAACCAGGACTGACATGGGAGTTGGCAGGAAACTGAGAAAAGAGGAGATAAATAATGAACCCTGCATTAGAAGAGAAAAAGGAAAGAACTGTTTAAAAGGAATATATTATTAGGCATTATTTATATGACAATAGTACAGAATAAAAGGTACATAGCAAAGTGGACTAGGGTGGAGGAGGGAGGAAATTATGCAAATATGAATGTTTTTTTTAAGGTTCTGAACTTTTAAAAATGTGCAACAATTAATGAATGAAAATCCCAACTTTTCTGTAAACTTTCATTAAAATCACAATAAAAAGGGAAAAAAATACAATCAAAGGGCGGGGGGAGAAGGCGAGCTCTGGTAGCCTAGTGGCAAGAAGTTGCACTGCAATCCCAGAGGTGAGTGGTTCAAATATCCATCAGATGCTCTGCTGGAGGAGGGACAATCTCCTCCTGTACCAGTCAGATCTGATTTGACAGTACACACAAAACAAAACAACAACAACAACAAAAAAAAAACAAGGTGGGGGGGAAGAAGTTAGAAATTTTAATCGAGGACACCAGCTCTGTTGTTGTGAGGTGCCGTTGAGTATGACTCAGCAACCTTATGAATAACAGATCTTAACCCTGTCCTGCCCTGTGTCACCCTCACACTCTCCAACATACCTAAGCCCCTTGCTGCAGTCAGGATGTCAAGCCACCTGGTTAAGGGTCTTCCTCTCCTTCACAGTCCCTCTGCCTTCCCAAGCATGTCTTTCTGCAAGGAATAATCTCTCCTAGCAACATGTACAAAGTATGTAATATAAAGCTTCATCATCTTTGCCTCCAAGGAGCACTCTGGTTGCATCTACTCTGAGACATGTCTGTTCTTTTGGCAAGTCCATGGGATACTCAGTACTCAGACAGCATAATTTAAAGGCATAAATTCTTCTGGCATTCTTAGTCATTGTCCAGCTCTCAGATGCACAGCAAGTGACTGGAAAGACTATGGCCTGAATCAAATTGGTATCATTGCTTCTCAATACTTTGGAGAGGTCCCTGACTACAGACTTTCCCAGTACAATATGTCTCCTGACTTTCTGACTGCTAGTACCAAGTATATTAATTGTGGATCCAAGTAAGATGAAGTTGTTAACTGTCTCAATCTTTTCTCCATCTATTGTGATATCGTGTTGCCTATTGATCTAGTGGCTAAGATTTTTGTGTTCTTGGTGTTGAGATGCAATCCGTATCAAAGGCTGCAGTCTTTGATGTTCTACAGCAACATTTGGTTGTGTCATCTGAGTAACAAATATTATTGATTAGTCTTCCTCCACTCTTGATGCTACATTCTTCTTCAGAGTGTCAAGCTTCTTGAATAGTCTTCTCTGCATGCAGGTTAAATGGGAATGAAGAAAGAAAATACAATCCTTATGCATACCTTTTCTAATTTTAACCCACGCACTGCTCCCTGGCTCTATTCTCACAACAGTTTCTTGGTCTACGCATAGGTTTCACATGAGCACAAGTGAGTGTTCTGGGATTCCCATTCTCCTCAGTGTAAGCCATAATTTGTTGTGATCCACACAGTCTTTTGCATAGTCAATAAAGCACAAATAGACGTTCCTCCAGTATTCTTTGGCACTCAGTCAGTTATCAAGTAATATCCTTGTTTCCTTCAGCATCTAAAAGCCTGGGACTCCATTTCTGGTGATTTTATCTGGTTGATACTGAAGTTTCAGCCCCTCAACTCACTTTCCTCCCCTTTTATCGCTACTGAGATAAATGGTGCTTTAGCAAACTGAAAGGAAACTCCCTTTGCATCCTATCAGGGCGGCAATGCAACGTAAGGAGTTTTGCATTCCACCTTTAATCATTTTACAACTTATCAGATCATAGAGGGTCATTACATAACCTCTACATTAAATCATTTTTTTGTTGTTGTTGTTACGCACCTCAGAGTCAGAACTGACTCATAGCTGACCCTCCAGCGGGTTTGCAGAGACAGGTAATCACATGAAAGGAGATTGCCCATCTTTCTCCTGCAGAACTGCTGGAGGATTCAAACTGCATGCCTTTGGGTGGGCAGCACAACTTCTAACTACTAACACACCAAAGCTCCCTAATAATATCATTACATAGAGATGTTTTGTAACAATATTGTGGTAGGAGCATTTGATTGCTTCTGACTTCACAAGGGAGAAGGCTTACCCTCTGCAGTATCACCTAGAGGCAGAACCCTGTAAGGTGGAGCTCAGGAATGCCTCTTTGCTCCAACCATTTCCCCTATTTCAACACCAATTGTCCTTCTCAATACACTTTTTCCTTCTCTCGTTCACTGCCATTTCTACACAGAACTTAAAGATAATAGTCATGATTTTTGTGGATTAGCTTCCTTCTCCCAAAATACAGGTATGTAATAATATAAATGGAAGTAGGAGTGGCATCCACTTCCTAAACAACATACCTCTGGAAACTCTATGAACCTTGAGAAATGAGTTGTTGGCAATCAACAATAACAACAAAATATAAACACTTGCTGCAAAAGATCAAAGATTACAGCCTTCAATATGGATTACATGTCAACATCAAGAAGACAAAAATCTTTACCACTAGGTCAATAGGCAACATCATGATAGAAAAAATATGTCAATTGTCAATGAGTTCAGATTTACTCAGATCCACAATCAACATCCATTGTGCCAGCAGTCAGGAGATCAGGAAACATATTGCATTGGGCAAGTCCACTGTCAGGGATCTCTATAAAGTACTGAGGAGCAATGATGTCAATTTGAAGACTGAGGAGTGCCTGATTCAGGCCATGGTCTTTCCAATCACTTGCTATGCCTCTGAGAGTTTGACAATGAATAAGGATGACAGAGAGGAATTTATGCTTTTAAATTGTGGTGTTGGAGAAGAGTACTGAATATCCCATGGGCTGTCAAAAGAGCAAATAGATATGTCTTGGGAAAAGTACAGTCAGAATGCTCTTTGGAAGAAATGATGGTGAAACTTCATCTCACATACTTTGGGCATGTTGCTAGGAGAGGCTAGTTCTTGGAGAGGGATGTTATGCTTGGACAGGTGAAGGGTCAGCAAAAGACGGGAAGACCCTTAATAAGATGAGTTGACACAGTGACTGGAGCAATGGGCTCAAGTGTGTCAGAGATGATGAGGATGACACAGGATAGGGCAGGGTTCAGACCTGTTCATAGGGTTGCTAAGAGTCATACTTGACTCCATGGCCCCCTCACATCAAGAGCATAATGGGACAGGGAACACAAATCAACCCATGGAAATTGTGGATATCATCTGTGAGTTCTGTGTAGAAATGGCAGTGAGCTGGAGAAGTTAGAGTGCAGTGAGAGGAACAGTTGGTGTCAGAATTGGCGGAAGGTTTACAGCATAAAAGCGTGCCTGACCTCCACTTTATAGGATTCTATTTTTGGCTGATGCTGCTGTGGTGAATCTTTTCCCTTTTCTAGTTAGAGGTGGTCAGATGCCCCTGTCATGGTATATTTACAGAGCTGTAATGAACATTAGTGTACAAGTCTTGTTTGAGTCTCTGTTTTCTAGTCTTTTTCGTTTTTTTCAGGAACTGCCAGATTGTATTCCAAAATAGCTGTACGATTTGGCATCCCCACCACCAACGGATGAGAGTTCCAATTCCCTACTCCTTTCCAAAATTTGGTATTTTTTCTTTTAATTTTAGCCATCTGAGTGGAAGGCAAATGGTATTTAATTGTGATTTTGATTTGCATCTCTCTGCTGGCTTAGTAACATCAGGCCTCCTTGCTGGTTCACTGCCATTTGAATGTCCTCTTTGGTGAAGCATCTGTTCAAGTTCTTTACCCATTTTATTATTGAACTGTTGGTTTTTAGTTATTAAGTTGTTAAAGCTTAATATCTATTTTGGTTATGAAATAATTTTTGTTACTGAATTTCTATTGGATACATGATTTTCAAAGATATCCATCCAGTTAATAGATTTCTTCTCCATTTTTTTGTAAATTCCTCTGGGAAACAAATATTTTTCATTTTATAAGGTCTCATTTATTTCTTTTGTCTTTTTCTGTTTGTGCTTTTGCTATTATATTAGATAATTGTGGGGGGAGGTAAGGCTTCCTCAAAATGGATTCTTCTCGTTTCTTGTGCTGTCAAGCTTCAGCACTAGAAAATTCTTGATAAAAGACCAAAGAGTAATGTGTTCCAGACTGAAACCTGAGTATAGATAATTTATTGTTAAAGGCCTGACAGTATCACCTCCACATTTTATTCTAAGAATTTTATGGTTTTAGTTTGTACACTTAAGTCTTTAATCCATTTTGAATTTATTTTTGTGTATGGTATGAGCCTAAGAATATTTAGCACCCTCATAAAAAAATCAATTAGCTATAGATTTGTGTTATTGTTGATAGTGACTCTAAGCACAATAGCCCTAAACCCTGCTCCATTCTGTGCCTATGTTATTGTCTCTGACAGACCCACCCCTCACGCCAGTCACTGAATCAATCCATCTCATCGATGATCTCCCTCTTTTTCTCTGTACCTCCATCCTTCCAAACATGATGTCCCTCTCCAAGGACCAGTCCCTCCTTGCAACATGCCCAAAGTATGCTAGACAAATCTTCAGAATCCTTGCCTCCATGGAGCAACCTGGTCTCACCCTCTCTAGGATGAACTTGTTTGTTCTCCTAGCAGTCCATGGTATATTCAGTATCTTTTCTGGCACCACAGCTTAAAGGCACCAATTTTCCTCCTGTCATCCCTAGTCATTGTCCAGCTTTCTGATGCATAGCAAGTAATTGCAAAATCTATGACCTAGATCAGGCACACCTTAGTATCCAGAATGACATAATTTCTCTTAATAGCTGTATGTATGTTTTAAATTCAAGAGGTATAAATTCACCTTCTTTATTCTTCTCTTTCAACAGTGCTTTAGGTATCTGGGACCTCTTGCTTCTCTAGACCAAGCTGAGAATTTATTTTTCCATTTTTGTGGAGAAAGCTGTTGGGATTAGGATTGCAATCAATGAATTGCTCTGGGTCATATTGACGTCTTAACAATATTCAGTCTTCCAGTCCACTAGCATGGAACATCTTTCCATTCATGTCTTCCTTATTCTTTTTCAGCATAATTTATTATTTTCCTTATATAAGTAATTCCTAGGTATTTTATTCTCTTAGATGCTATTGGAACTATTTCTCAAATTTCCCTTTTAAATTTCACATTGCTAGTCAAATGCGAGAATGGTTACCCATGGTGGACAGTGTTTGGTGAAGCTCCCTGATTAAAACAAGCTTGGAAACAGGAGTGGCATCCACTTCCACAATAGCTTACCTCTGGAAACACTATGAACCTGGAGAAAGGATGAAAGTTATACCGGAAGTGTCCAGGACTTTTGTTCATAGGGTCGTTATGCCCGCGACTCGATGGCACTTAACAACTTAACAACAACAGTGTCTAGAAATCCAGGTGATTTTTGTTTATTAACACTGCAACATTGCTAAATAGCTCTATTAGTTCTAGTTTTCTGATGTACTCTATGTGTTGCTGTTGTGTACCGTTGAGTTGGATCCCATCTTTCTCCCATGTATATGTATGTATCTATCTTAAATATATAAAAGTGTATATCTTTTTATAGATCTAGAGATACACAATTTTTCACATAGAAAAGAAATAAATTTAATATCTATAAATATATGAAGAAATAGATAATATTATTAGAGAGAGAGAGAGCCCTGGTGGCCTAGTGCGAAGAAGCTGTGTTGCAATCCCGAAAGCAGCCACCAGCTGCTCTGCAGAACAAGGGTGGGGAATCTCCCCCATGTGGTTAAATAACTCTGAAAACCCGCCAACAGGGTCAGCTATTTGTCACTTCTGGG
The DNA here is from genome assembly GCF_000299155.1 of Elephantulus edwardii. Lineage (NCBI taxonomy): Eukaryota > Metazoa > Chordata > Mammalia > Macroscelidea > Macroscelididae > Elephantulus > Elephantulus edwardii. Next base: position 9,763,541 of record NW_006399863.1, read on the forward strand.
ACACACACGCTAGATCTAAATCCAGATCTAGAAAGAGAGTGGCCTAGTGATAAAAATCTCTACTACAGCTCAGATCTTGCCAGCTTCTTCACAAGAGAAGGACGGACAATCTCCTTCTGTGCAATTAACTGCCTCTGAAAACCCACTGGAGAGTCAACTACGGGTCGGTTCCAACTCAATGGTACACAACAACAACAACAACAACAACAACAACATATACATATACATATACATATACATATACATATACATACATACATAAAGGGAACTCGGGTGACCTGGAGGTAAGGAGCAGCGAGAAAGATGGGCAATCTCCTCCGTGCTACTTACTGCCTCTGAAAACCCATTAGCTGAGTCGGCTCTGATTAGACAGTACATAACAACACCACATACATATGTCATTTTTTTCTATATATAGGATCATGCCATCTACAAGTGGCAATAGCCTTATTACTTCTTTTCTAACCTCTTGTTGTTGTTGTTAAGTGCCGTAGAGTCGCACTAGGGTGCCTTTCATCCTCTTTCCAAGTTCATAGGGTTTCCAGAGGCAAGCAATTATGGAAGTGGACACCACTCCTCCTTCCACGCTTGTTCAATCGGGAAGCTCCACCCCTCTCTCAATCCGCATTGTAGCCAACCATTAACGCATTTGACACATCCGTGTCACAGTGTTCAGCCTCACAGCAACCACAAGTAACCGCAGGACAGCAACTTGTACACCAGGGCTATACGACCTAGAGGAATGTCTGAACAAAACCCTGGATACCTTTAATTTCTTTTCTTTGTCTTCATTATGCTTTAAAGAACTTCTGGTAACCACATGAATAATTTCTTTTACAAGGATTAGGAAACTGCTTCCTGTGAGGCAAAGGTGAAGAACGTTCTCTAAATCCAAACTCTCCATATTGCTGAGCCACTTAATCATCTCTAACGTCAATTATTCTTCCACCTACACACACACACACACACACACACACACACAAACACACACACACACACACACACACACACACACACCCACCCATCAGCCCTGTCTGTGCCTTTGGGTTCCGTATTTTGCTGAAAAGTCTCACAGAAACTCAAAAACCTTCAAGGAAAGGGCTCATGTACTTGTCGGTAGTGTAGGCCGATGAACAATGCATGTGACTGCAAAGGCTGAAGAACAGGCCAGGTCCCTGCAGGCTAAATAAAAGTGCCTGCTGGGCTGTCATCTCTCGCTCTCCACTCCTAGAACAGCTGGATCAGGTTAGAAACAGTGTCCAGAGGGAAAAGAAGTGGGCCTCCCAGGAACATTCCTCTACATAGGATCTCAGGCCTATAAACCACACCCCCACCCTCCCCCACACCCCAGAGAACTAAAGGTGGTAACTTGGGTCACATTTTGCTGTAGGGTGGAGCTTCAAACTGTATTCTAGCCTAATCTTACAAATAACTGGCTACAGAATCCAGTCTTAAGGGAGATCTGGTGTCTGGGTAAGTTAGGAATTGCACTGCTTACTATAAACCAATTGAATAGAGACAAGGATTGGATTTAAAAAAAAAAAATTTTAAATTATTAACTTTTTAAAATTTTATTGATTTTAATGAACAGAGATTTTGGATTTCCACTCATTCTTGTTGCACTTTTAAATTATTAATTTTAATGACAGTTTACAGAGATTTTGGATTTCCATTCATTCATTGTTACACAGGATTGGATCTTTTTAAATGTGCTTTATTCAGATGTCAGGGATCTAAGAGACTACAGTAGCGTTGGTGCTATAAAGACTGTTTTCTGTAGTCTAGCAAGCAAACACTATCCTCTTCCCAGTTACAAAAGCACTATTCGGGGAGCTCTGGTGGCCTAGTGGCAAGAAGCTGCACTATAATCTCAGAGGCGCACGGTTCAAATCCACCAGATGCTCTGCCAGGGAAGGAGGGACAATCTCCTCCTGTACCAGTCAGATCTGATTTGACGGTAC
>NW_006399863.1:9767943-9785189 GCF_000299155.1 Elephantulus edwardii
TGGTTTCTGAGGATATAAATCTTAATGAGAGGATTCTGCTCACTCTTCTCCTGTGGAGCAGCCGGTGGATTCGGATCAGTCAAGAAGCCCAGCCTTGGGCTTAGCAGTACAACTCCCCATGGGCTGCATCCCCAGGGCTCCTTTACTAGACAGTAGACACTTGGGAGAAGATTCAAAACAAGTTCATTGCTGTTGAGTCAGAATCAACTCATAACTGACCCTCCATTGGGATTCTGAAAACATAAATCTCACGGGAGGAAACTGTCCATCTTTCTCCCTCAGAGCTGCTGGTGGATTTAACTCGCCAGGGGAACGTGACGTTTGGGTTACCAGTACAATGCCCTGCAGTCTATGCCCTCAGAGCTTCCTTGATGTTGAAAAGGCATCACAAAATGAGCATGAAGGGTACACAGCTTGACGAAGGTAAAAAAGTGCACAAGAAAAGAACTGATCTGAACTGATACAGGAAGCCCCAAGTGACGCTTCCTAATGACCATTAACTCTACTAACAATCCTGTTTTGAGTTGTATAAAAGAGTTTTCCATTTCCATGCATTGTTGTTGTTGTCACGTGTTATTGAGTCGAGTATGACTCATAGCGATCCTATGAACAGCTGACCCTGCCCTATCTTGTACCATCCTTATCATCTCTGACACACTTTTGGCAAAATCACTGCGTCAACCCATTTTGTTGAAGATCTTCCTCCACTTTCCTGATCTACTGTCTTTCCAAGCATGACGTATGTCTCTTTCCAATGAATGGCCTCACCTTACTATTATGTCCAAAGTAGGAAACACAAAGCTTTGTTATATTTGCCTCCAAGCAGCAGTGTGGCTACACCTTTTCCAAGACGTATACAGACGTAAAAAAGAAACTATTGTATAGAACCTTCTAGAGAAAGCAGCCCTGAGGAGGAGGTCTGTCCCGTGATGACTGGGCACCCCCTCAGGCTAGACTCCAACTTGAAGGCCAGTAGCTTATGCCTACTGATTTGAATACTATTTCCTTTTCTAAAATAACCCACTTTTCCTTCCTAAAAGTGGTAAATAAACATGAGCTCTTCCTTAAGCCCTTAACCTAACCAACAAATATTCTCTCAAATGTTCCTCCCTGGGACACATTTGGGAAGCCCATACTGCGTTTCCATTACAATTCCTCATCTTTCCAAGATTGGTTTTTCCAGTAACAGGTGGCAGACCTGTGGCTTTTTGGTAGGTAGCATCTGGGGTTTTCAAACAGCCATCTAAGATATAACTGTTGCTCTCCATTCATCAGTGACAGGAGCTCTGGGGGTAGAGTGGACCAAGTGCTGAACGACTAACTAATGAATAGGCAGGTAGACTCCACCAGCTGCTCTCTGGGAGAATGATGAAGCTGTCTGTTCCTTTTAAGACTTATATCTTTGGAAACTCCGTGGGGCAATTCTACTGCTTTCTACAGGGTTGCTATGAGTTGGAATTAACAGCCTGAGTTTGTTTCATCTGGCACAAAAGAGAAAGAAGAAAACAAAACACTCAGGAAACTAGCCTATCAGACAAACGGTCTATGCAAACCCCAGCTTCACCTCAACAAGAAAAAGGTCAACAACTCAGTCTCAAAATGGACCTTGGATATGAATAGACACTTCACCAAAGAAGACATTCAGATGGTGAACAAACACATGGAGAAATGGTCAAAACACCTGGCTGTCAGAGAGATGCAATTCAAAATGACTATGAGATGAGATCTCACCCCAGCAACAATGACAAAGTTCAACAGGGCAGCAAACAACAAATGCCAGCAAGGTTATGGAGAGATTGGAACCCTTATTCATGGCTGGTGGGAGTGTAAAGTGGTGCAATTGTTATGGAAGGCAGTCTGGCACTTTCTCAAGAAGTTGGAAATAGAAATAGCATTTGACCCAGCAATTCCACTACTGAAAATATACTGTAAAGAAAGCAGAGTCGTCATCCAAACAGATGTATGCACATCCATGTTTATTGCTGCGTTATTCACAATAACAAAGAGATGGAAGCAAACCAAGTGCCCATGAACAAATGAATGGATAGAAAAACTATAGTTCATTTATACAATTGAATACTACACAGCACTGAAAAAAACAAGAAGCTCATAAAACATTATATAATATGGATGACCCTAGAAGACATTATGCTGAGTGAAATATCTCCAACACAGAAGGACAAGTACGGTATAACTCCCCTGTTATAAAACAGGACTGATATGGGAGACTGGGGGGAAACTAGGAAAAGAGGAGATAGATAATGAATACTGCATTGGAACAGATGAAGGAAAGACTGTTTAAAATAAATATATGATTAGGCATTATTTGTATGACAACCATCCAGAATAAGAGGTGCATTGCAAAGTGGACTGGGGAAGGGAGAAGGGAGGGAGGGAGGGAGGAATTGTGCAACAAGAATGAATATTTTTTTTAAAAGGTGAACTGAAGGAGAGGGAAGGGAGAAGGAGGGAGGGAAATGTGCAATTATAAATGAATGAAAATTTTAAAAATAAAAACAAAACCACAGCTTCTTCTGACTGTTACATTAAGTCCACAATGGATGGACTCCAAAGGATTACAGGGTGGGGAGGAAGTGAAACAAGATACACAATTTCTAAAGACACACAACAACAACAAAACCCAGACCTACTGGACTAGTTGAGAGTGGAGGATACCTTGAGATTATTGCCCCAAGATACTCTTTTTTCCTTCTTTTCTTGTTGTGTACCCTCGAATCTGATCTGACTGGCACAGGAGGAGATTGCTCCTCCTTCTCCAGTGGAGCATCTATCTGGTGGATTTGAACCACTTGCCTTTGGGATTGCAGTGCAGCTTCTTTTTTTTTTTTTAATTTATTTCATTATTTTTTGTGTGTGTACCATCAAATCAGATCTGACTGGTACAGGAGGAGATTGTTCCTCCTTCTCCAGCAGAGCATCTGGTGGATTCGAACCGTGCATCTCTGAGATTGCAGTTGCAGCTTCTTGCCACTCAGCCACCAGAGCTCTCTTCAAGATGCTCTTAAACTTTGAACTAAACCTATTTCTAGAGGTCACCTGTAACTAAAAAATAAATCCATTTTCTTTAAAAAAAAGTGTAACTTGTAACTACTTATGTTTTTTAAAGTCACCTATGTGCAACCAAACAGTCAACAATTACTTGAAAACAAAGATGAGGCAGGGAAACAAAAGTGATGGACATGGAATGGAACAATCAAAGGGGAAATAACAAGAATGTTCATGCATTGTGCCAAATGTAACCAATGACATGTGTAGACATTGTTGAATGGGAGCCTAAACTACTATGTCAACCACCAAAATCACAATAATTTAAAAAAAAAATTAACAGATAAGTAAAAACAAACAAACACAACCACCAAAACTCAAGCCCAGTAGAAGATGTAAGATCACTTCGTGGTTCTCGCTGTTCAGTGTCGTTTGAGCCAGTTTTGGCTCCTGGTGACCCAGGGTGAGAGTGCAGGACCGCTCCTCAGGATTCTCACCCGGTCTCTCTCCCGGGGAGCTACAAGGTGAGTTCTAAAATCACCAGCCTTTGTGCTAGTGATCGAATGCTTCAACATTAGCATTAGATAGGAAAAAAAAGAGTGAGGGCAAGAGAGAGAAAGGAAGCAGCAGGTCCCAGGAAACACAGAGGTCTTTATTGCATGGTCTGAGAGGGACGCCACATGACCAGAAGGTCAGAATGACATGAGGGCAGTCAAGGGCAGTTTCTTTTTATAGGGGTTTTAGAGAATACTAGGGAAAAATGGTATTTTGCTGGGAATGTGGGATTTTTCATTAATTTGGGTATAGGCTTTTGTGATATGGCCTAGAGTCTTATCAGGATCCATTGTCTGGTCAGCTTAGATATCATCAGGTTTCTTCAAGGAGTGAGCAGGCCTGGGGGTGACTGCTACATTCTTCCTTCAATTAGAGCTCCCTAAGATAAATTCAGAACCAAAAAGAAAGTGATTATGAAGGTAGTCAGTCTTTCCAACAGCAAGGTGAACTCAGTTTGGCTACTTTAACCTGAAAAGAATGAACATTGCATCTATAAGAGAAACTATGACAATTTCTGCCATTTAAGAGTCTAGAGGAAGGATAAAAACTAACAACAAAAAAGAGCCCACAGTTGAAATTATTAAGCCCTGATGTTTTTCATTTGTGCAAACCTAAGTGAACTTAACTCTGGGGGCCTAGTGGTAAGGAGCTGCACTGCCAACCCAAAGGCGTGAGGTTCAGATCCATCTGTTGAGCAAGAAGGATAGGCAACCAACGCATGTGTGATTTACTGCCTCTGAAAACCCATTCTGGAGGGTCAGCTATGGGTTAGTTCAGACTGGATGGTACACAACAACAACAACAACAACAACAACAACAAATCAACTCAAACTCACTGTACTGCATTGGAATCATCTCCTTGCAGACCCTCCAGTGGTTTTTCAGGACTCTGGAAATCACACAGAAAGAGATTGCCCATCTTTGCCCCTCAGAGCTCCTGAGGGGTCTGGATCACCAGAGGGGCACCATCTTTGGGGCTAGGAGTTCTACTCCATCCGGACTAGGTCACCAAAGCTCCTGGTAAACCTCTCTCAGTGGGAGTCAACCATCAACTCAAAACTGGAATCAGCTGCCTTCTCCTGGAGGTCTCTGTGGCCCACTTCCACTTGTTCTTGACATCCTAGACATTGGGGCTCCAGCCTCCATCATCTGCTAAACAGCTCCTTCCTTTGTATTCCTCCCCTAATACCTCACAAAGGAGTTTGCATCAGCTTGCTCTGTGCAAGTAAGAAGAGCTTCAGAAGAACAGGGAGCAGTGGAAGAACTCACTTGGGGATTTCAGGGTCAGCTCTGAAGTGAGATTTCAACAAGCTCCTTCCCCCACAACTCCAGCCTTGGCCTTTTCATTTTGGAGGCTTCTTTCGTTCAGGCCCAAAGAAGGGGTGCTCTGGGGACTCAGCGACCTAGTGCTAGGATGTAGCTGTGCAGGGAGCGGAGTGGGAGGAAAGGGATCAAGCAGTTACAGGGGCCGGTAGAATGGAATGTCTTAAGTAAGGGCTGTAAAACACCACAGAGCTGTTTTTCTTGGAAGCGTTGTAGGGGGAAAAAACCAGTAACCTCTCTCCAGTTACTAAAAGTCAAGAAAAGGTAGTTTATTCCTGCATGCTGTAGAAAAGGGAAGAGTGGGAGAATCCAACAGCTGCTAGGCCAGCTAAAACCAAAACTCCTGAAGGTTACGTTTTACAGAAAGATTTATGCAGTTACACTAGTGAAGTTCCCTTTACTTCATTGCTGTGCTGAAGAAAAAAAAATAACTTTATGTAATGTGATGAAGAAAAAAAGAGGGTGTCCATACATTTGGTATTCTGGCTTCTTAGATATGAGACCTTTTGATCTGAGTGGCAGCCTCATGTCTTCATCTTACAGAGACACAAAAAGAGAACATGAACAATAGGTGTTACAGAAGGTGATAGCCATGTAAAGCTACCTACTCCAGGTTGATATAGGGTGTAGAAGTGTAAATGAAGCCAACCTCAACTTTGTTTTTAGAGGCTACTTTGCTTTTAAGATGTTAATGTTTTATGTGCATAATAAAGGCGTTTTGCTAGCAAGATGGGTAAATAACAAAATAGAAGTTTCTTGTGAATTTACTGTAGGCCCATAGGATTTCAGAACCAGTTCCATATTCAACAGCACCGCATGGGGCATGGATAGTTGTTTTACACTAACACAGAAAGAGAATACAAGAACAACAAGTGAATACAAACCACACACTGCAAGGCAGGACAGGTCATTAAATCTCTTTTACTTTGAGACGTGGCTGTGGTCTGGTATGCTATCAAGTCAATTCTGACTCCGTGACCTGTAGGGCAGAGTAGAAGCCTCACACACAGGGTTTCCGAAATTGTAATATATACAGGGGCACATTCACCACCAGGCCTTTTCTCTCAAGGAGCAGCTGGTTAACTTGAACCCCAGAGTTTCTGGTTAGCAGCCGAGAGCACTTACCCATTGTACCTCCCACCAGGGCTCCTTATACAGTGAAATCTGGGAGAGCTGAAGTACTCAACAGGATAGCCTTGTATTCTGCCTTTGACAGGGTACAATCTGATATCACTTTTCTATCACTTCTCTTATTGGAAAATACTTGCGTTTCTCTTTGATAGATGTCCACCTTACACAGGTTCTGGCTTTTACAGGTTTTAGTGTATTGGATTGTGTTAGGTCCTGTAGAGTCAGGGGGCTTTCAGGGTCAGCTCTGTAAGCAACTTTGAGCAAATCCCATCCCCCTCACTGCGTTTGGCTCTGACGGAAGTGCTGGACACTTCTCTGGGTGCAGATTGTAGGAGACAATTCTTAAACCTTTTGATACAATCTGTAATTTTCCAGAGGCAGGGACCCTGGAAATCCAGCAGTCCCTCCTGGATCTGAGCAAGCAAAGCTTATCTGGGAAGACTCCAGCTCTTGCATGGTTAGCCAACATTCTCACTATTCATTGCTGTCAAATCAGAACCAACTATTAGCTGACCCTTGCAGGGTTTCCAGAAGCTGTGAATCACATGGGAGAAGATTGCCCATTTGAATCCCACTGAGCCTCTGGCAGATTCAAATTTCCAGGGAGTTAGCCACACAATTCTCTAGGAGCTCTCTTTGCTACCATGGGGCTTTGTGAAATACATTTCACCCTTGAAACTGAGCTGAAGCTTTCTAGTCTAAGGTCAGAGTGTGGATCCAGCCTCTGGCATTTAGCGGTTATATGGTTTTAGTAAAATTACTTCACCTCTTGGAACCTCAGATGTCTTCACCATTAAACTGGAACTGATAACAGCATGAAAGCCCACGTGAAGAAGAGCTAAAAGGTGTGGCTGTAATATTCCCAGCGGAGTACTTGGTCTAATGTGTTGTGGAACAAAAGCTCCAGACTATTAAAATAAAGATGTTTCTTGGGGAGTAATACAATTCACAAATTGATTTGTAAGTAAACCAGTATAAAATAAAAAATGTATTTTAAAAAAACCACAGCCAAAACCAAATTGACAACACTTTGTAAGAATATCAAATGCTCCATACCATACCATGGGGCGGGGAGGGGGGAAAGGTGTGCATTTATATCATAAAACTGGGAATTCTTGTCATTGACCATGAGCCAAAAAGTGAGGCAAGACCCTAGTTTCTGAGGCCAAGCAGCTGTGGGAAACTTCTGGAACATTCCTCCAACTACATGAAGACCTTTCCAGATAAAAGAAGACACTGATTTAAGATCAAAACAACAGCAAAAACCTCTCCTTTGGGATTTCAAGGTTGGAGATCTTGGAAGGAGGAGATTACTCACCCAATTGCTGCTGAGAGACTGACAGATTTGAATCACCCACGTTCCAGTTAGCAGCTCAGCACATTACATCTTATCCTACCATGGCTCCTTACTGTAGTTACTAGAAATTGAATAGCTAGACCCTCATCACAAGCAAATTATAAACACGTTCTCTCTGTGGCAACCCACTCATTACTATAGAATCAATTCCTGTTCATAGTGACCTTTTAAGACAGGGCAGAACAGCCCCACAGGGTTTCCAGAATTGTAAATCTCTATAAACACCCTAGTGGCAAGAAACCGCACTGCAATCCCGGAGGTACACAGTTCTAATCCACCAGATAGACGCTCTGCTGGAGAAGGAGGGGCAATCTCCTCCTGTGCTAGTCAGGTCTGATTTGACGGTACACACACACAAAAAATGATAATTAAAAAAAATCTCTATAAATGCACAACTTTCTTCAGTGGAGTGGCTGATGTAGTCTAACCACCAATTTACTGGTTAGCAACTTTAGCAAAATGCTGCATTTTATTAGCATTAAAGAAAGAGCACGGGGCTTTCTTTACTGTAAAGGAACTCAAAACATAGCTATCACAATGAAGACACATCTAGGATGAAATGGGTAAGGGGAGCCGATGGCAGTCTGATGACTACGGACACTGGGCGAGTACCCTCATTCTGAACACCAGCAATCTTGTTCTGGAATGCAAGCTGCACAGAGCGTTCTTGATTAACATCTTGGACAAGCTTCTCCTCCACATTCCTAATTCCCACCCTTATTTGCTAAGGAGAGTTAACATTTAATAACAGTCTAGCTCTGGGCTAAATCAGAAGTAAGGCAGGGGTGAAAGGGCATCTAAAGTAAGATTAAGTCTAATCCAGACCTGGATCAACCAGTTTAATTATTCCAAATACCACAGTTTGGTGGTGGCGGGGGAGATGGTTTGCTTACACAAATGTTCCCCAGTTTTATTTTGCACTGGGTCCTGCCACTCAGAAAGATATCTTTCTCTCACATAAGCCCTCCTTGTCCAGAGGTCTCAGGATCTTGCCAAGGGATTCCAGGAAGTGGTCACCCCTTAGCAGAGCCAGTGCCCCACAATTGGGAAGGCAGAGGTGGCCCACAGTTGGCTCCCAGGCAGAAGTGAGGCTATAGTGGGAAATGCAATGACAGGCAGGTCATGTCCGCTTGACTCAGGAGAGCCCTATATAAGAAGGGACCCAAGAATGCGGAGTTTAGCTAACTCAGGAACACCCCAGAAAAGGGAACTTTGAAACTACCCCAGACTAATCCCTTGGAGAAAACCAGACAGCAGTGATTTTAGTTATATAGTATTGCTATTACAAAAACATCACAACAGAATGGTTTTAACAAACAGAAATTGATTTTTCACTGTTTAAGAGTCTAGAAGCCTGACGTTAAGTGGCCATCTCTAAGGAACAGCGTGCTATTTCTGTTGGCTCTGGAGGATTGTCCTTGTCTCTTTTGAGCTTCTGCTTCTGCTCAGAGTTCCTGCTTCTACTTAATGTGGTCTGGCATCTCTCTTCTCCCATCTCTGCTTTTCTCAACTCTTTCATCTCTTTTATATCTCAAAAGAGATTGACTCAAGACACTCCACATTAATCCCTCCTCACTAACATAACAGATAAATCATTCCTAAATGGGATTATAAGCACAGACATGAAAGGCAAATTCACATTCTTGGATCATCAATAGGGAGGGGAAAGAAGGAAGAGGGAAGTAAAGATGAAGAAAGAATTTAGTTTGCTGAAGGGAAAGGCAGTATAATAGAAGAGGTTGTTCAGAGGTTATGAATTTTATAGAGTAAAATGTTTATGAATGATAATATGAAAACACAATATGATATGTAAATTTTCACTCACAATAAATAAAAAATTTTAAAAGTACAAACAACCCAAATGTTTATCAACTGATGAATAACTAAATACAATTCTTAATGTTTATAAAAATATATAATATTTCTATTTATTTTATACAATGAAATATTACTCAGCCATAAAAGAAATATATATAGTGCTTATATGTTTTTATACTTCCCATATATTGGGGCTTGTTGGTCAGAAGGAAAGTCCCTCAAGATTTGTGTTTAGGCAGACTGAAAAGTTGATCTGGAGACAGTCTAAAAGATGTTGTTATGGACCGTTAAGTCAGAACTCATAACTGGCCCTCTGGTGGATTTTCAGAAGCAGTGAATCTAGCAAGAGATTGCTCATCCTTCTCCTTCTCCGGAAGAGTAGTTGGTGGATTTGAACTCTGTACCTTTTAGTTGACAGCACAATTCTCTATTACTAAGCCACCAGAGCTTTACTGAGACAGGAAACTTACTGACCAGGGGAAGGTATAGCACTGTGCAGCTCTGGCAGTGGAAGTTCTGCTAAAGATGAGGGGTTGTTGTTGTTGTTGTGTACTGTGAGTCAGAACCAACCCATAGCTGACCCTCTGGCGGGTTTTAAGAGACAGTTATGTGCAAGGGAAGAGATTGCCCATCCTTTTCCCTGCAGAGCAGCTGGTGAATGTTGTTTTTAGGTGCCATCGGGGCACCTACGACTCATAACGACCCTATGTACATTGGCTCTGAACCCTGCCCTATCTTGAACCAATCTTATCATCTCCAAAAACCTAACCCCATTTCTCGAGTCACTAAGCAACTATTTTACACCCTCTGGTTGCTTAGTTGTAAGAAGTTGTGCTGCGATAATCCCAAAGTCACCTGGTATAAACCCACCAGTTGCAGGGTCAGCTCTGAGTCAGTTTTGACTGGATGGCACACAACTCCCAAATACATAGCAATTAAGAATTACATAGGCTGGTGGAAAATACTAGCAATAGTTTAAGGGGGAAATCATCACCTCCTTGATGTGTATCTAGTTGTTGTAACCCAACAACAACACCACAAACAACTTCCAATACTTAAGAAAAGTTAAGAATTACACAGGCTCATGGGAAATACTAGTAATAATTTAAGGAGAAAACGTCACCAGCTTGATGGTGTACCTAGTTCTGCAAACATGGATAAGAACAATAGAGGGAAAGGTCAGTTTGCCCTCAATTCTGGGAAGAAACTCGCAAAACAAGTCTAATGAGAACTCGGCTGTTGTTGTTGTTGTTGTCATGCTGGGGCATTTGTAGGCCTTGCCATACACCATACAATGGAAAATTATTCACCCATAAAAGAAATGAAGGACTATTTGATATAATAGGATGAACCTTGAAAACATCATGCTAACTGGAAGAAGGCAGTCACAAAAGGTAACATTGTGCAATTAATGCACCTGAAATATCTAGAATAGGTAAATCCATAGTAACAGCAAATTAGTGGTTGCCTGAGGTGGGGAATGAAGAAATAAAGAATGACTGCTAATGAGTACAGAGCTGCTTTTGCGGATGATGAAATATTCTAAACTCACTGTAAATGAATGACTTTAACTAGGTGGATAATATGATAGAGAGACTCAATACGGTGTCAATTCTGATTTCATAGTCTTCCTAGAAGATAGTGTAGAACTGCTTTATAGGGATTCTAAGGCTTTAAAGTTTTACAGAAGTAGACTGCTTATTTTGTTTTTCTCCTGCATAGTGACAAGGTAAATTTGAACTACCAATTTTCCAGTTAGTAGCTCAACCCTTAATCCATTGGTCTAGTAAGGCTCTTTTACCACAGGGAAGAGAGTTTAGGACAGTGACAACACATATTGTGGAGGGGACATAATTCAATCCATAACAATAGCCCATGTAATTCAGGAGTGCCATGAGATGGGTGAACCCATAAGAATTCATCACTGGCTTCCTTCGGGAAAAATTAATCTTTTAAAGTAACTTTATGTGTATATTAATTTAATTTGATCATCAGGAGGTATAAAGTAATAAACTATTATGAAACATACTTAAAAGAATAAAAAGGAGCTCTGATGGCTTAATGGTAAGGAATTGTGTGGCCAACACAAAGGGATGTGTTTCAAACCCACCAGCTGCTCCTGGGAAGAGAGATAAGCAGTCTCCTCCCATGAAATTTACTGTCTCTGAAAACCTGCTGGAGGGTCAGCTATGAGTCAGTTCTGACTCAACAGTATATAACAATAATAAATATATAGGACAGGGCTAGAGCTTAATTGAATTCTATAGAAGAAATATGTTCTTTCCAATTGATGTAAAATAGTACTTCCTCACCTAACCATTATAGCACATTTATTTCTTCTTGGTGTTGAGTTGAAATGATTCACTTGACAAATCAAATAATTTGTCAGGTAATCAGTGAACACTGTGTAACAATGGAAACATGCTAACCAATACCATAGATTGTAGGTAATTTTGTTTAGCACCTGAATGCCTGTGTTCAAGCAGTGTGCAGGTGCATGTGCACGCACACACACACACACACACACACACACACACAGCCTTCCTAAGAAGCAGTCACCTGACTGGATATGCTGAAGGCTCCTGTCACAAGTTAATTAAATTTCAGGGAAGCCCTATGGAAACTGTAACTTAGAAAATTATATCAAAAAATTAAAATTTGTGAGGAGGCCTCTATACTGGGAAAGAAAGAATAAATTGCCTAGCACGACCTCCATTTCAAATTGTGGCATGAAAGGGCACTCTGGTGCCCTAGTGGAAGGAAGCTGCACTGCAATCCTGAAGCTGTGTGGTTCAAATCCACCAGATGCTCCACTGGAGAAGGAGGGGCAATCTCCTGTGCCAGTCAGATCTGATTTCATGATACACAACAACAAAAATTTTTGAAAAAAATTGTGGCATGGAGAGATTTAATAAAAGTACCAAATATCTAGAATCCATTGTCTATATTATTCAGTTAACTATTTATATATATATATATATATCTATCTCCAGGCTTTGTGCTATAGATAAAATTGTTGTTGTTGTTAAGGGCCATCAAGTAAACTATGACTCCTAATGATTCTATGAACAATGGATCCAAACTCTGACCTGTCCTGTGCCATCCTCATCAATCAGACATACTTGAGTCCACTGTTAGAGTCACTGTGTCAATCCCTCTCGTCGCAGGTCTTCCCCTCCTTTGCGGATGATCCACCTTTCCAAGCATGATATCTTTATATGAGGACTGGCCTCTCCTATTAACGTACCCAGGAATGGGGGGCAAAGTTTCATTATCCTTGCTTCCAAGGAGCACACTAGGTGCACTTTTTGCAAGATACACTTGTTCGTTCTCTTGGTAGTCCATGGGATATTCAATACTCTTCTCCTACATCAAAACTCATAGGCATGGATTTTCTTCTGTCATCCTTAGTCACTTTCCAAAGTCAATTTATAGCAACATGATAGATAGAATAACAGCCATTCAAAATGACTACCACTCATCTGTCAGTCTGTCTGTCTTACCATGGCGGCTTACATGTTGCTGTGATGCTGGCTCCAGGAATTGACAAAATATACCAATTGAGGTGTTTCTGCAAAAGATACAGCTCTTGCCATGCTCACTTGTAAATGTGAAAGATAGCTACTTAGCCAATGGGCTGGAAGAGATCCATTTCTGTGCTTGCTCACGCTCTCTCAGAAGTAACCCCCCAAAATAATTCAGATGTTAACTGAGCAGTGTCATTAATATCATATACAAGTAAAATAATGTTGAAGATTATATCAAAATTAAATTACTGGAGCAGAACATCACAGGGAACTTCCAGAAATTCAAGTTATATCCATAAGTTATTTTGGAATAGGGATATCAGTGCTAAAGTAAAATGGTTCTTGGTTGAAAGAAGATAATTCAGGATATTACTTGTGTTTTATTGATTATGCAAAGGCATTTGACTGTGTGGATCTTAACAAATTATGGATAACATTGAGAAGAGTAGGGATCCCAGCTCTTAATTGTGCTCATGTGAAACCAGCACAAAGACCAAGAAGCACTCCTTCAAACAGAACAAGGAGATACTGCAGTTTAAAATCATCTGTGTATCAGCATTGTATCCTTTTTCCATTCAATACATATGCTGAGGAAATAATTTGGAAAACTAGACCATCTGTGGCATCAGAATTGGAGCATGCCTCATCAACAACCTGGTATGCAAATGACATAACCTTGTTTGAAGGAATTAAAGAATAATTGAATCATTTACTGAAGAATATGGATTACTCCTCAACATGAAGGGGGGGTAAATTCTCAAAATTGGACCAATACATAATAGCACGATGGAGAAAAGATTGAAGTTGTCAGTGATTTAATTTTATTTGGATCCGTGGATGCAGCAGTCAAGAAATAAAAGAACATAAAAACAATGCATACAAACTTTGTAAGTAAACAAGTATAAAATAAAAATTTTATTTTAAAAAATACAATTACTAAGAAAGAAAAGCACACATTGCATTGGGTGAATCTGCAGTCAAGAACTGCTTTAAAGGGCTAAAGAGTAAATATACTTTTTATGTTTTTGTCATCATTACTATTATATATTATTATTTATTGTCAAATTTTATTTGAGATGTGCCTGACCTAAGCCATGGTGTTATCATTGCTTCATATGTGCATGAAAGTTGACCATGAATAAGGAAGACAGAAGAACTGATGCCTTTGAGTTGTGATGGTGGCAAAGAGTATGGAATACGCCAAGGACGGGCAAAAGACTAAATCTGTGTTGGAGGAAGGACAACCATCCTTGGCGGCGAGGACGGTGAAACCTCATTTCACCCGCTGTGGGCATGTTGTCAGGAGACACCACTTCTTGCAAAAATGACATCATGCTTGGAAAAGTAGAGGGTCGGCAAAAGAGAGAGACTCTCACTGTACAAGACAAAGTCACACAGGGACGACCACAACAGGCGTGAGCATAGTAGGGACTGTGAAGAAGGCAATGGATAGAGCCACATTTTGCTATGTTGTTCACAGAGTATCAATGAGGCTAGTCCATTCAGTGGCGAGTAACGACAACAACAACAATTGAAAAAGACTGTATAGATTTTAATTCACAGGAAGTTAGTTGTTCATAATATTATATGGAAAAAAGTGTTGCTGTTTACTGTTGGGTCTCTCTATCCTTGCCTTTAAGGAGCACCTGGTAGCACTTCTTCCAAGATACTTTCACCATTCCTATGAAAAGGATTAATTGATAAATACTATTATGAATTCATTAAAGTATATTTCAGGAGAAAATTGGATAATAATAATAATATAGTAATACAGTAGTAATGGTGACAAAAACATGGCAGAAAAAAAGTAATATGGACTATCTCTGGATGCTTAGCTTACATTTTTATTATACTTGTATTTTTCAGTTTTCCTGCAAAAAAATTATTATTGTATGAAAAGTGGAATAAATCTCTAAAAAAAGAATGAAAAGTTTTAAATCAGAATAAAAAACCAATAGGTTCCAGTAATCAAAGAATAAAGAACAGTTATATCCTCACTAAAAAGAAAAAAGAATGAAAAGTTTAAAAATTATATCTGAGGGAAGTGGATTCACTTCTGGTTGCAGTTTGCCTTCCTTGAATTCCCTCCTTGGCCTGCCCTGTGGGGAACCAGCCTTTCAGTGTCATTTAAAAAGTCTAGCCTTTAAAACAGTGATACTGTTGGCTGGAAGCTTGGGAGAGCCCTCACTATCATAGGGCAGGGAGCCAGCCTAGGAATGTGAAGCTACATGACTGGTTGAGTTTGTACCCAGGCTGAGCCACTTGAGGACACTTGAAAATATGAAAAAAACAAAAAGACTTTTGGCATTCCAAAAATAATACAGGAAGTTGAGTTTTGGGGAGGGAGGCACATTGAAAGGGTACAGGAAGTACCAAACTTGAAGATACCCTATAAAGAGATTTCTCTTGGCTGACAAGAGCCCACAGATTACAGCTGTTATCTTTGTAGGTTAACACAGACCAGAGAAGGGCATCTTACTGGGTGTATTTACTTAACCAACACTTCCAAGACAAGGCACCAAATCTGTCCTTGTTACCATTTAATAATTCAGAGTCAACCCTGTATCAGCCTTTCTGGTCAGTGAAATAAAGAAACAAGAATTGCTGGGAAGTGAGAGAGTGCTGTGGGGCACAAGGGGTTTTCTTCCTTTGCTTTGCAGTTTGGAAAGCTGCCATCCATTCAGGTTTTACTCAAAGAGGCTTTTTCCAGACCCCAGAACAAATTGTAGACAGAAGCTCTGCTCTTTGTCAGGAGACAACTGCAGCTCAGAGCCAGCCAGGATCTTATCCTCTTCTCCTCAGAGAACAACTTCTCAAGTGCAAGGCAGCAGTTTGCAAGACAGCAGTTACTTCCAGAAAGGCCACCCGTTCGAGGGTTTTAATTTTGGTTTTTGACTATTGTCCAGGTTACATTATCATCCTAATGTAGGTGACTAAAATGACTGCCTTTTCTTTTGCCTTTCTTCTGTAACCACTGAAGATAATGAAAACAAAACAAATAAAAAGGAATTTTTCCCATTATCCCAAGCCCCCAAAAATGAAACTTCTGAGCTGTACTCAAGCCAGAGATCTGTGAACTCATAAACTGCACACAAGTTAAACCTTTGCACAGAAAGTTAAAGCCTGTAAACCTGGTTCTAATTTTGTAATCAGATATTGCTCTCTTTTTTTGTTAAGGATCATTTTTTCCTTCCTTTTAAGGCAGATAATCCCTTATTAAAGTACCATTAAAACAATCCCTTATTAAAGTACTATTAAAACAACCCATTGATTACAAAGGCGATAATGAAATACTCTATATTTTAAATGTGGTGGTGGTTGCCTGACTATGTGGGTATAAAAACTCATAAAACTATCCACTTAAAGTTTGATTTTTTTTTCACAAGAGGTCAATTATACCTCAATTAAAAACACCAACCATCCAGATTTGTAACAAGTAAAAAATGTGTCACACACAATACTGAACAGAAGAGTTTGTTTCTATAGAATGCACATACGAATGAGAGGAAAGAAATCAGAAGAATTTTTAAATTGCATTTTGTTGGTTATTCCTCAGAAATTCTCCTCTGAAATGGTTACGTTTTGGAACAGTAAATAGGTTTTAAACTTAAAGAGGGGTGTTTGTTACATTATAAAAATCTTTCGTTCATTTTATTATACTGCAGTAAAATTGTGTTAATTTTTACGAAAAGCTTTCGGGTGGTGGCCAGAACGGTGTGTGCGTATGTGTATATAACTGTATCTATTTCATCTATATCTATATCATCTATATCTATATCATCTACTTCTATATCATCTATATCTGTATCATCTATATCTGTATCATCTATATCTCTACATCTGTATCTCAAATGAAAAATGTATCCTCTTAAATTTGTGAGGCCTGTATATTACACATCAATAAAACAATAAAGAAATTGAATCATGAACGAGTGGTCAGGGCAAACCGTGATGAGTTCACCTGATTCACCCCCAGAAAAGATCCAGAGGGGCAAACCCCACCTTCTCAAGTACTGGGCAGTACCGCGGGGTCTGCAGGCGGGCCCGAGCCTCGGGGGTGGGGTAGGGTGAGTGGAGTGCAGGAATGGCGATCAAGCGCGAGAAACGGCGTCTCTAGGGCCCCCACTGCGGTCGGGCATTCCAGGGAAAGCTGGGGGAATTCTCCATGCACGGGGCCCACAGGGCCTCCCGCCTCGGGGCCTCCACAAGCCTCCCCATCACTGTCCTCCCGGAGGCTGCGCTGACGTCACCGCCCCGCCTCCCGCCGTTCGCGCCCCGCCCCTTTCCCGGCGTGCACTTCTGCAGAGCATCCTCACCCTCGGCTGCTGCTTGTTGCCCCAAGATGGCGGACACAATGAGCCGGCGCTGCGCTGGTTGGCCCTAAGGCGACTGTGCGGCAGAACGGTGGTCGAAGCCCCCGCGGTCGCGTCAGGAGCGTGATCCACGAGCGGGAAGAAGCGGCGACTCGACTGTCGGCCGCCCTTCCGCTCGCCGCTAGCGCGGCGTCTGCCCCGCCCGGATCGACCCCT
>NW_006399863.1:9785320-9796974 GCF_000299155.1 Elephantulus edwardii
GCTGACCGACAGCGTGCTGCGGAGCTTCCGTGTCGCCAAGGTGTTCCGCGAGAACTCGGACAAAATTAACTGTTTCGATTTCAGCCCCAACGGCGAGACGGTCATCTCGAGCAGCGACGACGATTCCATCGTGCTCTATGACTGCCAGGAGGGCAAGTGAGTGCGGCCGTGGCCCCGTCCCGGCCGAGTCCCGCCCGCGGCCCGCCCTCCACCCCGACTCCCGGCCCGGGCCTGGTGGGCGCTCGCCCAGGCCGGGGCCGCCTCTCGCCCCGCGGTCATCCCGGGGACCCCTCTTTCCTCTTATTGTCATCGGTGCCACCACCATCATCATCATTTTAGATCTCTGATCCCTGCGGGGCGCGCTTGCGCGTCGCTTGCCACCCCTCGTTGACCTTGACCTTTAACGCCGCTTTTCCCTTCCCGGCCGGTCGCGTTGCGTTGCGTCCTGGGCTCTTCGGCCTGGGTTTGCGGTGCGGGTCGGCCCCATCGCTGACCGCGGGGCTAGCTGTCCTCCACCAGCGCCCCCCCCCCCGGGTGACCCGGCCTGGGCGCTGGCACTGCGCCCACCCATGCGGGCCCCGCGACCTGGCCATCCGCCCCTGGGCGGCGGGCCCGCACTTCCCAGCTGTCAGCTCTTACCTGTCGGGGGGCCCCCCGCCCCGTCCTCCCCGAGCTTCCCACCCAGACCCGGGTCCACGTCAACCGCAAACTCGCTAACACCATCTGGAACTTTCTTTCCCCCTCCTCTCCTGTTGATGTCTTCCCAGCCCTGGAAGCAAACTTGACCCTCCCATCCCGACCTTATAACAAAGAAAAGCGTGTGTCACAATTTCGGGTCTTCCACCTTTCCTCCTCCCCCCAGCACGCATTGTTTGGCCCCTTTGAATCTAGTAGAATTCCAGGTCTGGGCCTGAAACTTTTCCGTTGCCGGAGTCCTCCGGGAGACCCGCCCCACCCTCCTCTGCAGAGTGTCCGCGTCCAGCACTTTTCTGGGGCCCCTTGTAGTCTCGCTTGGAGGGGGATCCCGTCTCTCCCCCGTGGATTTGCTTCGTCCCAGCCCCTGTTAGGGCCTTGCATTAGAAACTGTTAGCGGTGAATGTGATTTCTCCGCAGGCACCCTCTGTAAGCAGGCTTGCGGGTGTTTGATTTAAACTAGTGGCTTTAGTTTCGCCAGACTTCATTTTGTTATCTGGCGCGCACATTCTTCAAATGTTTCTTTTTACACACCCCCCCTTTTTTCCCCCCCCTAAATGATTTTAGAAAGCCGATTAGTAAACTTGGTGTTCTTGGCTACATGAAATAATGTGTTGGTCCGAACTATAATAATGTAACTGTCTCCCTCGGTTTGGGGGTTTGTTTTTTTTTTTAAATTGGAGTTTTTGAGTTTTTGCATAGACTGTCGCACAGTATTTTGTAGTTAATTGTATTTGGATCTGCCTGCATTGTAGCCTGCAGTGGTGATGGGGGAAAGGGGCAATTGCCCGCCGAACTGAGATTTCCTACTTCTTTGCATTCCTGTGATGCATTTAATAGGATTCTTATCCAGGTAGGATCACTTGAATCTGTTTAGACGAGGGAGTAACGTTTAAAACTGAGACCGAGATTGAGATTCAGGAGTCCTAGAGGCAAAAGTAAGATGAAGCTGGTTTGTTTGAAATATTAAGTACTTGTGTACAGATTAAATCCTCCCCTGGCACCTGAGGATGGAGGTGGAAGCCCTCAAAGGTAATGAAGGGAGCACGTCTTCATCAGTTAGCTCCTAAAGTTGTGTAGTTTTTAACTGTTGAGAGGGATGATAGCCACTTTAATTCCTGTCTTGCCCATTTTAAGTTAATGAATTCACTCATGAAGAGTTTTTACTTAATGACAAACTTAGAGAAAAATTATGACATGTGTCACCAGTTGGTTTCGTTTTGCTCTCTTTGCTTTAACATTATGTAAATATTTCTCTTTGTGTACAATCCCACGACCACTGCCACCACGTTAGAGAATAAGTTGAAGGTACCTAGTACCTTTATCCCTAAGCAATTCTGAATGAATTTTCTAAGCACAGGAATATTCTGTTACATAACCAGAGCATAGTTTCCCAAATTAGGAAATTTTTAATTCTATGGGACATGTTCTTTCTCTCTCTTTTTTTTTTACTTCGTAAAGGAGCTTTTATTGAATTTTTGTTTTATGTTGATTTGCTCACAAAGTTCATATACATTGTGTTTTGCAATATTCTTCATTCATATTGTGTGTCATACAATCATTCCCCGTGCATTATGTTTTATAAAATCAATAACCATTGGGACATGTTCGTTTAAACTTCCAGGAGTTGTGACTTTGTGGAAGGATGAGCAGCCTAGTACAGTGGTTGGGGAAACCTTGAGTTCTAGTTTGTCTGAAGCTTTGTCTCACATGCTTTGGACATATCAGGAGGGGTATTGGGACTTCATTCTTGGAAAAGTGGAGTGTCATCCCGTCATCTTGACAAGGATTGACAAAGTGACTGCAGCAGTGGACTCAAGTATATCAGAAGTGATGAGGATGACCCAGGTTAGGACAGGGTTCAGATCCACTATTCATATGATTGCTCTGAGTTGTATTAGTTTCGGTGGCGCATAAGAGCAGTTTGCTCTTATTATCTTTGTGACATTCGTCAAATCACTTATCCATGTTAAGTGTGGGAGGATCATTCCCTCCAAGACTCTTAGCTTCAAGGAATCCATGATTCTAAGTGGTAATGTGAAAAAAAGTTTGCCACTGGTGTAAATATCCACATTGTAAGAAAAATATTTCCTTGTATGGCATATTATCTTTATTAAATGGTACTTGTTTTAGAACTTCAGGCTTAAGACGGGCAAAACCAAATTTATATTTTTCTTTGGAGAACAAATGTAGAATGTATTTTTTAACTTTTTTATTATGGTTTGAGTGAAAGTTTAAAAAGTAAGTTAGTTTTCTATCCAGCAAGTCATACACATTTTATTTCATGCAGATTGCAATCTCCTCAGTGTGGCAGTACTCTCACTTCCTCTGTTTTCCATTGGTCTTTCTTTCCTACCTCCTGGGCTTTGTTTTGGGTAAATGGCAGCTCTAATGTGATTGATGGTTTTGAGAAATCAGATATGCTCCAGTGTTATTGTTCACTTTATATGCCTGTCTGTTGTTTGGCTAAAACAAGATTCTTTATGCTCTATACTTTCCAGTTTACTGTTCTTTTAGTCTTCTAGTGTAATGGAGTTCATCTTTTGAGTGAATTTTCTGCTCCCAGAATATCAAGGATGTTGTTTGTAATAATTGATAAAAATTATGCCAAGAGGAATGTTAGGGGGGTTTGAAGCAGGGAATGTTAAAAAAAAAACACAAAAAACCAGGAAGAAAGGAGGGGGAAAAAATATAAGTGAACTTTGTAAAGCCCCTTGAAATAGATGCAGTGTGAATTAGGGTCTTTAAAATGTGAAATGAAAGCAGTAGCTTTCTATTAAAAAATCTTGGGTTGTTCTTACCAATGTATTTGAGACAAATAATGTTTTATTTTTTTCACTTTTAACATTAACTTCTCAGGTTCTGCTCTACTCTTTGTGTTGTTAACTGACCCTCTAGCAAGTTTTCAGAGGCCTGGGAGGAGATTGCCCATCCTTCTGCAGAGCAGCTGGTAGATTTGAACCACATGCCTTTGGAATTGCAGCACAATTTTTTATCACGTATCCACTCTTGCTCCTTCTACTTTATGTAAATCAAATGAAATACTAGGATAAATTGAAACTGCTCCACTCACTGGCAAAAGCAAAGTCAGCTACCTTCTGAGTGCACACTGACTACCCAGTCACATACTCACTAGTTTACCTCATGGTAACTCCAGGTTAGAACGACAGATCTTGGACTCAACTAGGTAGCCTGTGACCCAGTTTTTTGGTATTATTTCAGTAAAGGAAGACTGGGAAAACTTGTGTATTAGAAGTGAGGAATTTTATTTGGAAATAGGCTTATATGTTGACTACACTGACATATAAAAACCAAACCAAAAATGCCAGTAATTGATTTCTTAAGTCTACCTGAATTGTCTGATTATTTAGCAACTGGTTTTAACAATTTTCAATTGAGAGTTGAATTTCTTTTTCATAAATTTGAATTTTTACTAAACATTAGCATGAGGTTTAAATGTAACAGGGTATGAGAGCATTTTTAAAGATTTTGCCAAAATTACTTTCAGCTAATCTTAGTGTTCGTTTAGAAGTGATCATTCAGGTAATGTTGTTCAGTGGATAGATAACCATTAGATTTAGAAATGTGTGATTGTTTGAAAAGAAGAAAACTCCTAACTAGTTTTGCTGAGGAATAAGAATGACGCTTCTAAAAAAGTTCTTTGGACTTGTAGAGTGGGAGGAGGACTACCTTAGCAGGAGCTAGTTATTTTTATTAGGAAAAGCAGCAGTTTTGCATCTGGTTTCAGTTGTGCTAACCCACTGCCTTAAATGAATGGCTTTAAGAAAAGTCTGACCTTCGATTTGGCATTTCCATATTGCTCACAGTTGTGACTTAAATTGTTGAGTATTCCTTTCTTCCCAGGTAGATGTACTTTTTCCCCTTGTGCTCACTGTAGTAAAGATTAATTGGAGGTCCCAAATTAACTTTCTATCCCCTTACCTCCAGCATTAGATGTTCAGAGACTAAAGGCTTCCTTGACATCTCTCATACTTAATCAATTTGCTTTCCCTCTTTTGCTGAAAGAAATGCTTCTTTCAAGTGTTTAAAATTTGTCAAAGATAAATTTGCCACTTCACCTGCGTCTTGTTTTATGGATTTCCCAAATTTTGGTGAAGGGGGATTTTGACGAGTTTTTTTTGGAGGGGTGTGTGTGTGTGTGTGTGTGTGTGTGTGTTTTAATTTTTTTTTCTGTTTATTTCCTCTTCAGACCGAAGAGAACCCTGTACAGTAAGAAATACGGTGTGGACCTCATCAGATACACACATGCAGCAAACACGGTGGTTTACAGCTCGAACAAAATAGATGGTAAGCAAGCCTTCTTAGGAAGTTATGTTCATGGTTTCCTTTGTTAAATTGTTCACAAAATCATTGCAAGAACTGCTGGTTTGGTTATGGTTACTTGAGTTTGAATATTTACCTCTGGTGTTAGCAGGGTTAATGACCTTGTTATTACTGAAGAATGCTGCAAACCAGCACCTTATCTAGAATTTAGAACTGTGAGTCTTCAGCTGAGAATGAGGAGTAGGAAAAAGAATGTTTTGTATTTATGGTTTGTACTTCTTGAAAGTTGAAAGAATACTTTAAAATGGAAAAAAAATACTTGATGCAGAAGTTGGTAAGCAAGCTATGCTCATATTCAAAATATACACATTTGAGAAACATTTTCATAAATGCTTATGCTATGTTATTTCAGGAAATTTAGAGTTTTTAAATAATGTTCATTTTTTATGGTTGGTGTGACTATACTGATGTTAGCCATCTTTGATTACCAGAACATTTTTTTGGTCTGAATTTGATTCTGCTTTATTGTCATAGCTACTGTCTTTAAAAAATACAAGAGATATTATTAGAAATTAAACTTGTAAATTTGTGTAATGAATGGTCTCTATTTTTACCTGCATTTCCCATGGCATGTTATTCTTTGTTGACAGATTTTCTTGGTAATTGAGTTGTAACTTTTTTGTTGTTGTAATTCTTATTTTCATGTTAATACTCTTGAGATGAATGAATTGTGTGTTTTTGTTGTTGTGTTTTAAAATCTTGCTGCTTTATTAACTTATTTTTGCAGAAAAATTTTTTCTAATGTCATTCCACAAGGATTACTTAGACTGCTGTTTTCACTGTGCTTACATAAGGGCCACCAGGCATACATTTTTGGGGTTTCTTTGATTTTTAATGATTTTTTTTTTGCTTGCAGTTATATAATTGATGCTTTTGAACAAAGACTGTAAGACTGGTATATTTCTTTTTGTGGGCTGTTTTTCTGAGGAATTAAATGTATAGTTTTCAAATATAGTGCAAGACGAGGCAGATGTGTACGACTTGCAGCTTTGCTGCTAGGTCTTCTATGAAGATACTGTCTTTCCTGTTTCGAGTGTATCCTGAAGAGTTCCTGCAGCGCTCTTCCTTCCTTCTGCCTGATTCCAGGCTGAGGTAGTAGTTTGTACAGTTTGAGGGTCTATGATACCACCCGGTACAGGAGATAACTGTACAGGCCACTGCCTTGCCAGGAACAGTGCATCAGCTACTGAGTGGGGAAGAGAGGATGGCGACACCTTGCTTACCTCTGGGAAACCAGGTAATGAATGAAGAGAAAGACTTTTCCTTCTGAGGGCATGTGAGTATCTCGTAGACGTAAAACAACCAATACTACTTTGTAATTGTTATTTGGTAAGTTTGATGGTGATTTAAAGAAAAATTATGTATAATTCAGATAATTGAAAGCACAGAGTGCCTATTTTCCCCCTTCTGGGTTAAATACCCTTTTACCAGAAAGAACACTGAAATGACTTGGTACTTCTTGGCCTCATTATTCTTGGCTTCTGTTTGCCTCATTAATGTTTGCTTTCCTGCACTTTGGCATCATTTCCTCTTACCTCTTCCTACTCAACAATTGTTCTTTATTCCTAGACCTTTCAGGGCCACAGTACTTTACAGTTTATTGGTTTTGGCACTCCGTCACCTACCCTCATCACCTATGTTTGTTTTTTACCTCAGAATAATTTGGTTTTTTAGAATGTGTGTTTTTATCATGTATAAATCTCTATATGATTATTCTTTTGATACTGTCAAAATCTTACTCTTACAGCTTGGTATGTTTTATGATTTTGATTTTAAAATGTCTTAAGATCTTTTTCATTTAAATCTCTTTACTTCTTTGCCCCTCCTATCCTTTTTTGGTCTGTTTTAAGCTCAAAAGTATTCTTACTTGATGTATGTGGAACTGGTAAATTAGTTGGCTAATGAGAAAAGAAATAGTAGAATCAATAGTAGTACTTCTCTTGCCGTTTATTGTGTTTATTCAGTTGATATTCAAATGAGGTCAGGGTGGGTTAATGTGCTCCTGGAAAGCCCTGCACCAGGCATCTGCCTTGGCTAGCCTTTCCATTCAGCGTGAATGCTCACCCTTACCTCTCCAGTCCTGCTTCTTAGCAGTGAAATATTTTCTTTTAAGGGGTTCTGTTTTGTGGGCATACTAGACCAAGGCCTAAAACAGTTTTGTTTTGATTAGGATACATTTGCTGTGCAAGCTGTATTAAAATTCTATGGAAGCCAGAGAACATTAATAGTAGAACAGTGATTGTCAGCATTGCTCTGTATGGTTTCAATTTAAGATCTCTGGTTTTGAGTTAAACAATTTCTGTATGTGCTCACTTTTCTCTACATGGAAAGAGGAATCACTGACCATTATCATATCTTGCTTGAGTTATGAAAACAATCTGTGCTTTGACCATATTTTTTTAAAAAATGAAAATATAAAGCACATTTCTTTAAGAAGAGTAAGAGATGACCGTGCCTTATTTATCTTCTTACAGATACTATTCGTTACCTGTCCTTGCATGACAACAAATACATCAGATATTTTCCTGGACATAGCAAAAGGTAAGACCCAAGTATTACCTAATGAGATCTCTCTCTGAGGCTACCTAGAGAATAACTGAAGAATGGAGAGATTTTATTTTTGAAGCTAAGTTCCTCACTGCTTTTTGTCATTCTTGTTAGTCTTGTTAACTCTCTTTGAACAATTGGTGAAAAGGCTGAAGTAGGAGTTAATAGATAAACCAGAAACTCACATAAAATTATGAAAAATGTGAAATAAAGATAAGCAGTGAAAACCTGTGTAGTAAAAACTACTTTTGGTATGTAGGAAGCCCAAATCTTACAGGTCTCTTAATGAAAGGACTATTTGCTTGTATGAGGCCTGCCAGGAAAAGTAGCTATTATTTTGCAGGTCTCTGCTCTGTTTAAAAATGTCCTGCTTGAAGATCTTAGTGAGGATGTGAAAGACAAGAAGCTTGTATCTTGTAATGCAAGTTGCCTGTTTGTGTATCCCATTTTAATTGCTGAAGGAGGAATTTCCTCCTGCTTTTACTTAACAAATGTATACTCACCTAGTATAGCTTGGAACGATGACGACTTGGAACACCATGTTTTGGAGTGCATTGCTGAATGGGCAGGGCTTTTCTGTGTTGCTGAAGCTAAGGGTCGGTTTCTAGTTACTGTGTAGTTCTAGACAAAGGATAGTTTATACATAAACAGGTGTTTTTGCTAGTTTGTAGTCAAATTGATGGTCACAAATAATGCTGTCTATCATCATTGGTTAGTTGTAGTTTGAAAATCTGTCAAATCTTTTTAGATCTCTAACTTTTTTTGTTTCTTAGTGGATGATGTTGGGGGGCTTCTCCCCATTTTTAAAATAAAATCAGGCTATCTAAATTAATTTTACCTTCTATCCGTTTTCACCTGAATTCTTCTTTGGAAACCCTTTCCTTGAGAAAGAAGTCACCTTGCTTTCTTTACAAAACCAATCTCCCTCTTTCTGCTTGCTAACATCTTCTTATGCTACCTGCAAATCTACCTGATATTCCTTATTGTAAATGTGTCTCTTGACCCCATAACCTACTCCTTTTCTCACTGTCAAACTTGAAAGCATACTCTGTACAGCCCCATCTTTCCTCACATTTAACATTTAAATCACTTCTAATCTCATTTCAGAATTATATGTGGGTTTGCCTTTCCCACCCTGTAGGCCTTTTCCCTTTCTTCTTCTGCCACCAGTTAAAATCCACTGGGTTGTTTTTGAGATTTGACCTCAGTAAAACATAATTTCCTTTGCAGCCGACTTTCCCCATCAAGTCTGTTCTTGCCGTTTTGGGCCTTTCTTTTCTCCATTTGACTGTAGAGTAAATGGTCTAACTTTGTTCTTCCCACTCCTAAGCATCTTATCAAATGTCTGTATGTGATTTCATTCAGCTCTACCCAGACGGCTTCCAAAATCAGTATTTTTAGAAGAAAACTGATTGCCCTTCCATCTGTAATTCTGCTCATTACATACATCTGTCCAAATGTCTCTTCCATTCCCAGCAGACAAGGCCCATACTTGATTGGCCTTCCTCCCTCCTCTGCCTCATGATCCTTCATCTTCATGCCTTCTAGGTCTCCCAGTTCAAAGCCTGTCTTGTCCATTCTCTGCCTTTACCTTGCCTTGAGTTGGAATGGACTTGCCCAACAATAAGGATTTTACCGAGGTGTAGCCTCCTGTGTCACTTTCTTCTCTACAGTCTGTTTCCACCCTAGCTCATGTCCTTTCAAGTGGATTATCATCAAATTCTGACTCTTCCTCTGCCTAACCATCCTGCTCCACCACCCTATGATAGAGCTCTGACCCCGTCACAGCTTCGCTCAGGAAGCCTCAGTGATTCTCTACATCTGTCCATTTGGAACCAGGTTCTGCTCACTCTGGCTTCAACTCCCTCATGTTTATTCCTACCACTCCAGTTGAGGTGAACTCTGGGCTGCTTTTTAAACATGAATCTCATGACATTCCATAAAATTGTCTTCCCTTGAAACTCTGTCCACCTCAAAGCCTTTTCTGGCCCTCTCTTGATGTCTGGACTAGACAGTAAAATTCTATAGGATTGGAAGCTTGCTCCTCCTGTTTCCTACACTTCTCGGTGTAGAACCTTGTTCCAGTTACACTCCCTGAGCCTGTGAGCTAAATGGCACATTCATGTGCTTTCTCCTTGCTGTTTTATTACCACCTGAACATTTCCAGGGAGTTAGAGATTTTAACAGTTAAAATTTAAACTTTAAAATTTTAAATTTTATTTTATTAATTTTGATGAATGTTTACAGAGATTTTGGATTTCCCTTCATTCATTGTTGCAGTTTTTCTCCCTGCCCACCCCTCCCCCCAGTTCACTCTTCTCTTTAAAAAGTAAAAGAATAAAGAAAAATTCTTTTTTCTTGCAGTTTTTTTTTAAAATTTAACTTTTTTTAGGTTCAGTAGAGTTGGTTAAGTTATATTGTAGGGAGTACAAATGTTGAATTCTCTTAGAAGAAATGCTCTTTAGTTTTAAGAAAAGCTCTTAAGGGTATGATTGTGTGGTATAACTACTGAGGAGGGCTTGTATTGGGTACATGGTTGCTATTAGGACAGGCCTATGCTTCTCCCAAGTCCTGGTGGCATAGTCCATTGTGTGTTGTACTGCTAACCAAATTGAAGTCTGAAGCAGTTAGAAATCACCAATGATTTTAGGGAATGGGGAGGCAAACATTCTCCCCACTCCTCCCATCGAGACGATAGCCTTGGAACCCGATGGAGGGTGCCTGTGAGTCAGAACCACTGTACGGCAGTAAGTTTGAATGTTTTCAAGTATAACTTGGAGTGTGCTGCCCACAGAAGCAAAGCCTCTGTCACCTGGAAGCCTGTTAGAACTGCAGATTTTCCATTTTCACCTTGGACCCACTTTATAGAAACTCTAGGGATGAATTCTGGCACTTTGTTTTGTTTTTAATTATTTTGGTGAAAATATGCACATTCAAAGATCTATCATTTCTGCAGTTTCTATATGGATAATAATGACATTGGTGACAGTATTTACTTATCATTATCACTGTCCTTTTCACGGTTATCCCACCAACATTATTTTAAACCCACTGCCCTCTAAGCTTCCCTGGTTCCTGCAGTCAACTTCATCTCACATAAAAAAAGAGAATATTGTTGAGGCAACTTAGGAACAACCAACAACTTCATGGGGTCAGGCCTCAATTCAGAAGCCTGAAAAATCTCTTGGAACCCACACTGTAGATGATGCTTATGCCACTCAAGTTTGAGAACATTGATACAGTCCACAAACCTGTAGTTAAGGAATTACTTTTTCTTTTTATTGAGAACAATAGAGACATAAAGCAACTGGTTTTTCTTTTCTTTTTTTTTTTTAATTAAAGAAAGTTTACCAGCTTAGGGTTTCCAGTCATTCATTGTTGGACTTTCTCCCCTCCTCCTCCTGAATTCATTCTTTTTGAAAAGAAAAACTTTTTCATTGTTATGCATTCCCTCCCCCTAAGTCCACTCCACCACTATGCAGCCTTCACTCTGGACTCCTGTAATGACAAGAATACACATTCATAGATCCCTTTTAAACAGTTCTCTCCCTCATCTGTTTCAGTGCAGTATACATCATTCCTCCCCTCCTTGTCTGTCTTCCTTCAGCCCTGATTCAGTCCCTTTTTTTTTATGTGTGTGGGTTTTTGGTTTTTGTGGGGGTTTTTTTGTACACTGATTTTTTTTTTAATTAATTTTAATGAAAGTTTACAGAGAGTTAGGATTTCCAGTCATTCATTCTTACACTTTTCTCCCTACCCACACCTTCCCCCTCAATTCACTCTTCTTCTTGAAAAGAAAGAAAAACTCTTTCATTGTTATGCAGTCCCTCCCCTCCAAGTCCACTCCACTATGCAACTTTCACTCTGGACTTCTATAATGACAAGAGTACCCATTCATATAGCCTTTTAAAACAGTTCTCTCCCTCATCTGTTTCAATGCAATATACATCATTCCTTCCCTCCTTTTTTGTCTTCCCTCAACCCTGATGTCAGTCCCATTTTACAACAGTAGCCCAATATAATATTTGTCCTTTTGTGACTGAGATATTTCACTCAGCATAATGTCCTCC
>NW_006399863.1:9798584-9812627 GCF_000299155.1 Elephantulus edwardii
TTGCAAGGAGGGACGGGTCCTTGGAGAGGGACATCATGCTTGGTAGGGTGGAGGGACAGCGCAGAAGAGGAAGGCCCCCTATGAGGTGATTGATTCAGTGATTGGGGTAATCGGGTTGGGTGTGTCAGAGATGGTGCGATTGGCACAGGACAGAGCAGAGTTTAGGGATGTTGTACATAGGGTCGCTATGAGTTGCAAGCGACTCGATGGCACATAACAACAGTAACAACAATTTAGAGTCTGGCAACCATCATTGCAACTTTATAGTTCCAGAATATTTTCATCGCTCCAAAAAGAAATCCACGCCCATTGCCAGTCAGCATGTCATTTCCCTCTCCCAACTCTTGATAAGCATATACCTATATTCTCTCTCCCCCCATCCCCCTCCTTTCTTCCCTCCCTCCCTCTTTATCTATCCATCCATCCATCCATCCTATAGAGAAGTCCATAGGGAGTGACTTGGTAAGGCTAAGCCACCAGTCTAGCTCCATGGGAGAAAATAGGCAGTGTCTTCTCAACACTTTATACAGCTTCAGAAACCTTCTGGAGTGTCAGCTGTAAATCACTTCTGGCTAAGTAGCAGTGAAAGAGAGATGGTTTTGCCCATTTTGGGTTTTTCATTTCATATAAATATAAAAGACATGTAGTCTTTTATGTCTGACTCTTTTAGCTTAGCACAATGTTGGAGTTTTAAAAATTAGCCTTGATGAATGCAGTTAATTAATTATAATGTCTAATCAGCCATTATTAAGCACAGTACTTCTAAGGTTTATCAGTAGTAGAACATGAATCAGTATTTATCACCCAACCCTCACCTTTTTAATTACTAATTATTTTTGTGTTTGGTTTGTTGTTAATATGCTTTCGAGTCACCTACAGCTCATAGACCCCTATGTACAACAGCCCTAAACCCTGCTCTATCCTGTGCAGATCTTACTGTCTCTGATACCTACCCCCATTACCCCAGTCACTGAATCAGTCCATCTCTTTGAGGGTCTTCCTCCCCTGTGCTGTCCCTCCACCCTCCCAAGCATGATGTCCCTCTCCAAGGACTGATCCTGCCTTGCAACATATCCACAGTATGTCAGATGAGGGTTCAGAATCCTTGCCTCCAAGTAGCAGCATGGCTTCACCCTCTCTAGGATGAACTTCTTTGTTCTCCTAGCAGTCCGTGGTATATTCAGTCCTTATCTACAGCACCACAGCTCAAAACATCAGTTCTTCTTTCCTCCCTAGTCACTGTCCAGCTTTCTGATGCATCGCAAGTAATTGCTAAGATCTGTATCAGGCACACCTTAGTCTCCAGACTGACATTATTGCCTTCATTACTGAGAGAGGTCTCTAACAGCCGACTTTGTCAGCCGACAGTTCATCTTTTAATTTCCTGGCTGGTGGTACCAAGAGTGTTGATTGTAGAGCCAAGCAAACTGAAGCTGCTAATAATCTCAGTATAGAGCAGATTAATTTTCTAGTCATCTTTTTTCTGTGTGTTTTGATTCCTGACATTGGTTGCATTCCCCACAAGGTAGCAGCATTTCTGTCCCATTTCCTCCCTGAGTTCACACTTCCATTCATCCTTCCTTCTCTTCCTGCCTTTTGAGCTTTGTTTTAAGGCAGATACTTACTGCCCTTCTGGTCTCATATAATTGATTGTGCTAATGAGTATATTCTTTGCTGGTCTTAATATTCATTTATAGATCTGTCTGGTTTTTTGACTGAAATATCATTAAGGAGCTCTGGTGGCCTAGTGGTAGAGAGTTGAGCCACCAACCTACAGAAGGCAAGTGGTTCAAATCCACTCCCTGCTCCATGAGAGAAAGATGAGCATTCTCTTCCCATGTGATTTGCTTTCTCTGAAAACCCACTGGAGGGTCAGCTATGAATACATTTTGACGTGATAGTAATGAGACAAAGGATGTCATTATATGAATATACTTAATTCTGTGTATCTCTTGGTCACTGAGGGGCATTTGAGTGGTTTCTACTGTGTGGCTATTTTGAGTAATGCTTCTTTGAACATTTGTGGAAAAGTCAGCCTGTGTTTTTAGTTTTCTTAGGTATATATGTAGGAGTGGAGTGATTGGTGATAACTCTTTACCTGTCTTTTGAAGAGATTATAAATTTTTTCCCAAGCCGCTGTTCAGTTTTTCCTTCCCACCAACATTATATGAAGGTTCTGATTTTTCCATATGCTCACAATCTTTGTTACTGTCTTTTAGATCACAGTAACTCTGCTGGGTGTGAAGTGGTATATAATTATAGTTTTGATTCACATTGTAATCATACATTTTTATATTATAGCTCTACATTACTTTTCCCATTATGCTGTCTTTGTTATGTGTTTTAGTTTGTTTCTTAAAATGGCAAATTGTAGGAGATATTGTATATACAGGCTGGTAGGGTGGTTTGGGGCTTAAACCCATATTTTGCTAATATTTTGCTTCAATTCCTGTCACTCTTGATGCATTGCAGGGTAGTGGCCTTGTCCATGTCACCTGTGGATGACACTTTCATTTCTGGGTCTCTTGATAAGACCATTCGACTTTGGGATCTTCGGTCTCCTAACTGCCAGGTAATAGTACTCAGTTACACTTTCTGAGTATTTTCTGTGGTAGGCCCTGTAATCAACTCTTCTCTCAGTAAAGGGGAGTCAAGGAACAATGTTTCTATTCTTAGATTCCAGAGTGATCACAAACTTGGGAGAAAACCCTTTTGCCTGGTAGTAGATGGTAAACATATTTCAGTGTAGTTTGCATTATGATCTGTGGCTTACTGCCTTAAAATAGTTTTCTTGAATGTTTTTAGCTATAGGTTTTAGATTCAAGGGTTTTATTTTTATTGAATTAATTTATATAATATTGTTAGCATTAGCCTGAAATGAGTTGAACAAAATGGGAGCCTAGTTTTGTGTTGAGAGGGGACTTTTTCCAAAAAAGTAACATTTTAGTTAGTTTTCTCTTCTGTTAACAGTGCAACAGTTAACTGACAAGGCCACCAGAGCTCTTCTTAAGTTAGTTTCCTGTTTGTGCTTCCCTTCTGTAGGCTAGTCTCTGTTCTTATCTTGGGCTCTTCCCTCCCATTAGCAAAAGTAAATTATCTGGTATTGAATCCTAGATTCATTAACTTGTTATTTTCCCCTCCTAGGGTCTTATGCATTTACAGGGCAAGCCAGTTTGTTCTTTTGATCCAGAAGGGTTAATTTTTGCTGCGGGTGTCAATTCTGAAATGGTCAAACTTTATGATCTTCGTTCTTTTGATAAGGTAAATCTGATTTTTTTATTTTGACGTGGAAATATTTAGGAGCAAGGATGATTAAGAGCTTTTTTCTCAGTCAAGGAAAGATAGGTGCTAGCTGTTGGTGAGAGACAGAGCTACACTTCATTCTCTGCTTTCCCTAATCAAAAAAAGAGGATAGAATGGGGGTTAATTTTTTTTTATGGTTCTTTTCCATTTATTGCGTGAAGGAGTTACACTAGTCCAAATTAAAGTGGTTACATTATACAGGCTGTGAAATTTTTAACTGTGACAAGGGAAATTTTCTGCTCACTGCCGGGAAGTCTTCACTTAAGCCTCAGTGAGCCACAAGCACTTACAAACTTTCAGCTGGCCGTCCTTAGCCAGTCCAATTTCTATAGGGAATTGACATACCTTCTTGTGCTGGTCACCCTTTAGCCGAATTGCTTCTCCATATTCAGAATGATTTCTTCTTAAATGCCATCACTAGTATCTTTTTATCATAATCCTCAGCTACTATCACTTCAGTCTTCCGACCATTTCTCTGTTGAATTCTTATATGGACAACCCTCAGTCCCAGCAGGAAGCAGGAGATCACCCTTACTTGAATCAGCAAAGGAGTCAAAATAGTGGAGGTTCTGGATAGCAGACATACAATACAATCCTTTTTCTTGGTGGAAACAGCATGTGGAAGGTGGGCGGGGAAGACAGAGTGTTGGGAAGTGAGGAGGCTCCAGGGGGAGAAACTGAGTCCTCAGCAACAACTCAGTGACTGGGACTGGGGGTTAATTTTTGCAGCAGGAATTACTAATGGGCTGTGGGTCTGAGGCTGTTCTTACTTCTTTCAGGGACCATTTGCTACCTTTAAGATGCAGTATGATCGAACTTGTGAGTGGACAGGACTGAAGTTCAGCAATGACGGCAAACTCATCCTCATCTCTACTAATGGCAGCTTCATTCGTCTCATTGATGCATTCAAGGGAGTGGTGATGCACACGTTTGGGGTGAGCTAGTGCTCTGAGAATGGCCGTTTCCATGCTGATACTCCTAGGCTGAGAATTACGTTAGCTGTTCAGTGGAGAACCAGTGTCAAGGCATGGGTTTGCATTTTTCCTTCCATATGGACTTCCTTTGGATTCTGAGGGCACTGGAACATCTCTCCTTTTCTTATTGACCCTCACTTGGTTTTTAGACACAAAGTAATTTCTGACAGTATACCATTCTCCTGCCCTCTCATAGGGAGTTGGAAAGGAGCGATGATTTTTAAAGGGCAGTAGTCATATTTGGAACTTTGGTGGTGTGTATTCTAGGTTGGGGTGCATGTGTAGGCAGTTGTTTTTGAATGCTCCCATAACTGCTCTGCTTTGTTTTAGGGTTATGCCAACAGCAAAGCTGTCACATTGGAGGCTTCCTTTACTCCAGACTCCCAGTTTATTATGATTGGTGAGATTCCTCCTTTTCCCGCCATGGCCTTAGACATTTATTTAGGGAGCTTTGGTGTCATAGTGATCTGTTAACCGAATGGCTTAATTACATCATTTGCTTCATGGGAAAAGTGGGCAGTCTCCATCCATTACCATTTACAGTCTAAGAAACTCTATGGTGAGTTTTCCTGAGTCACAGTCAACTCAAAGGCAGTGAGTTTTACTTTTTGGGGGGGGATACATTTCAAATTTTAATTCTTTTTGCTAGTATTAACCATTATAGAGCACTCTGGTGGTGTGGTCCGCAGAGAGTTGTGCTGCTAACCTAAAGGCGCTGGTTTGAATTTACCAGTGGCTCCACTGGAAAAAAAAGGCAGTCGGTTCCAACTCAGTGCCTATGTGCATTTAACTCTTATTTGCAAAATTGTCTGCATGGCACATGTTCTCAGATTTTTATGTTTCTATTTCACTTTATGCCAAAGGTGTACATGGTTTTTAAACTATTGGTTTTGTATTCGCTTTATTGGAACTGACATTTTAATGCTCTTCTGTGGATCTGTGTTAGAATTAAAGCACTACCTTATTAGTAATGTTAACTTCTGGCATACTCCTGCATTCCAGTTGTTTTAGTGATTATATTTCTGTTGAATGCTCATCCTGAAGCTCAGCCTCTGAAGACCTCAATCCGCGTCTCATGTCCATTGTCTGTATGGTATCTTGAGCAGTCACACATTTTCTTTGATTCTTTTTCTTTTTTTAATTTTTTATTATTTTGTGTATGTCTGTACTGTTAAATCAGATCTGACGGGTACAGGAGGAGATTGCCCCTCCTTTTCCGGCAGAGCATCTGGTGGATTTGAACCACATATCTCTGGGATTGCAGTGCAGCTTCTTGCCACTAGGCCACCAGTGCTCCCCTATTTTCTTTGATTCTTCTCTTCAGGTTCAGAGGATGGCAAGATCCATGTCTGGAATGGAGAGAGTGGTATCAAAGTAGCAGTGTTGGATGGAAAACACACAGGCCCTATTACTTGTTTGCAGTTCAACCCCAAGTTTATGACCTTTGCCAGTGCGTGTTCCAACATGGTATGTAAATAACTGGGCGCTGCCCTTCTAGGGGAACTTTACAGTTGGGTGTACAGTGTTCTAAATACTAGATACATTCCAAGCATGCAGTGTTTTTCAGTTGGTGACCGCCTTATTTCATCTCCTGTTAGTGTTAGTTAATCTCTATTTGGTTGGTCTTGCATGCTTACTCTTCTTCCTATGATTTGGGATCACCTCTGAGCTAGGATAAGCCAGCTTTCACTCTGTCCCCCCCAGTTTAGGCCTAAGGTGATTAGGACCATTGACAGGGATTTTTGCTCCTTGAAATATTCTGAACTAGCCATTTGTGGCTGCAACCTTTCAGTTTTTCTTTTCATCTATATTGAATTCCTTAGAAAGTCTTTCGTTAATCCTAATTCATCACTTAGAATTTCATTTAGGCCTCTGTGTCTCCTAGACAATCCAAGCAGAACAGAGGGTCAGTTTTTCTTACCCCTTGGAATCTTTACTACCATCCCACCCAGAGTGCTCTCTTTTCTGGTCCTGTCCCTCCTTGTTTTTAAAAAGTCAAGTAAATAGTATCAGGAGAAATAGAGCAAAACTTTGCTGTTATATCTGGACATTGCTAAGGACAGATTGTAGACTAGCTGTGAGGCCTGATTAGTAAGGCCCCCACCGCTTAGGCTCCATTCCTTTTTTCCCTTGGACCATATGGTGGAAGGTAGTGTTAGAGGAGAACAACCACCTTACTGTCCAAGAGGATTGATTGTCTTTCATAGATTGCCAGAGGTGGTGGTTTCTGAGAGAGGGCAGCCAGCCAGCCATAACACTCCTGTCACTGGGGTTGAGTGCCTTAATGTTGTGGGGTATAGAGTATGAAAAACTCTAGTGAGGAGAGAATTATGGGATTTTTTGGTTTGATTTTTATTAAGTTGTGTTGTTCTTCCAGGCCTTTTGGTTGCCCACCATTGATGACTGACTGTGATGCTGTTCAATTTTCTGTGTACTGAGGGGGCCAGCAGAAAAAAAAAACTCAGAGAGGACTGGGATTGGATTATTTGACTGGGCCAGAGAGCATCCTTTCACATGGCCTCCCATGGATGTCCTGCACATGTTTGCGCAAGTGAAGATATCACAAACCATCCCTTTGCTGTGCTTCTGAGAGAGACTCATGGTACGGCAGACTCCATCAGGATTCGTGTTCCAGCGGTTAATGCACCTGTTTCCTCAAAGGAGTGACCAGACTCAATGATAGGATTTAATGGGCCTTTAAGACGCCTTCAGTTCTGAATGTATTTGCTGCTGAGGAGCCGGTAAAGTTAATTCTGCACATCCCTTCTCCTACCCCATAGATGCATGGGAAGCTGCAGTTCTAGTTATGAGATGTAGGGCAGCTCAGCCCCTTGCCCTTGCCCTGCATGTCCTGTTATTTAAGTCTCCCTGTGTCATTGTGGCTTATTCCACAACCATCATGTTTCTTAGGTGCCAAACCTTACAGAAATAAGTTTTCATGTATCTAGATCAAGAAGGACCTCGCTTGTCAGGAAGCTGGGTGGTTATTAGTTATGTGAAGGTTAGGTTATCTGGGCATGCCTCATGGCCCTCAGTGTTGATGGTAAAAGGCCCGAGAGCCTGAAAGGAATGGCAGGGATGAGAGATATAGCAGCAGCTTGGTACAATCCTAGTCATTGGTTAGACAGATGGTCCTCCTGGGTGCCTACTGAGCCCAGTTGTGTACAAAAGCAAGGTGGGAGAGCCTGTCTTTGTACCTTATTGATCACACTTTCCTGTGGGGCCAGTATTGTAGAAAGAGTCTGAGTTGTTTACACTGATGCTTCCCTGCCACCAAAATTGTGTACATAGTCTTCAGGTGGTACCACCCTTTTCCCAGCTCCCATCCAAGAGCTGGTTCTAGGCCTGTGTTATATGTTCTATTTAGCCTTTTTATATATGATCTTGATTCCTGGTTGTATCTTAGCACTATGTGTGCACCTTCGTTTAAATATCTCTCTCTGGATGCACACATGTGCATTATCTAAACTATATATACATATATATGGTTTAAGGCTGTTAAGAAACCTGGTTTCCTTGTAATCATCTGTTATTTCTTGGCGTTTGGCTGACAGGATTAAGAGTCCAGCGGCAGCCCAAGAGAAAGACTGCATCTTTGCTAATAGTGTTTGCCACGAGTATTAGTCTTCCTTATTACATTTTTCCTTCAGGAGATTGAGTGAAGCAAAGCTTCAAGTGTTTGCTGTTTCCATGGCAGCTAAGTGAGGGTCTTGAGGTGACTCCCTGTGTTCCTCAAATGGCACTTCGGGGCCCTCTCTGCAGTATTAGTCCCACTCTGCCCAATGATGGCCTTGTCTGCACCTGTATGTCTCTGACAGCTCTTGCTTGCCTTTTTTGTCTGGCTTTTAGTAGCTACAGACAGGATGCTGGAACCAGAACATACTCTGTTTGAGGCTCCTTTTCTTTTCCTTGCTTGATCTTGGAAAGGGAGGGGTGCTCACCAGGCATAAGTTGAGATGGACTGAAGTTGGCTCACTGCCATTTCTACCCCTGCATGGACTTATTAGAACAAGATATGCTCATTTGCTTAGTTCCCAAACATTTAAGCAGGCAACACACACAGTCCCTGCAGTTCTAAGAATTTAGCTCAACAAAATTGTCATTTGCCCAGTAGTATGTATCTGCTAGGTGATTAAATCAGCCATCATTGCCCTTTTAATCTGTAGTTAAGCAGTTACTTTCTGACTTGTTTCTCACATGAAAGGGTAGTTTACCTTTTCCAAAGACAGCCTGAAGTCTGCAGCTGCTTAGGTGCCACCCAGTGCATAGCAGAGGTACTTGAGAAACCATATGATCTGAGCTGTTTCTGCACACTGCCAGCCTTCTTGGGTGGAAAATTTATAGTAGGAGTAACTGTTCAAGAGGGCTCTTATAAGTGGTTAAAAAAGGCTGCATAATTAACAAATCTGCAACCTGCACAAACCATCAAGCATGACTTGCTCAGCAACAATGTTTTCTTTGCACCCAAAATTGAGACATAATCTTTTGAAAACATGTCACTGTCACTGTGGGGCTTCTGTTAAGGGCTGAGCTCTGTGGCTGCAGAGTTGACTATGGAGTTAGGCAGAGTAGGGAAGATAGAGCAGGAAAACACTTGAGATGTGGGAGAGAGCAGAAGGGCTTCTGGCCAGAAAGGCTCGAGGCTGGGTCTTTGGTGCTGACCATGGGGCCAGTGGTGGTTGAGTTTGCCTCCATGACTGGCTACTTGCAGCCCTCAGGAGTTGGGCCAGAACAGCCGGTTTGTATGCAACAGCAGTACCACACATTCAACCACCAGCCAGAAGGTATTTTTAAAAAATTAACCTGTTTCAATCATAATGCTTATTAAGAGAAATTGGTAAATTTTTTTAAAGAATCAGTTTGCCATCCAAATGCTACCAGTGTAATCTTTTGGTGTTAAATGTTCTAGACATTTTGGTGCATAGTTTTTTTGGTGTGTTTACATAGTTGTTATTCTACTGTATATACAATTTTATGTCCCTTTTGTACTTAACATATAAACATTTTTTCCATGTTAATAGTCTTGAACAAAATTTTATGGCTGTAGCCTTTTCCGCCGAGTTTCTGTAGTGCTTCAAGGAAGAGTAAGGGGTCTCTGTTCATCCTTCGGGCTCACACTGGGCTGGGGCTCACTCTAATGCCATGTGGGTAGATTGCTGGCCTTTCTCTGCTTGCCTCCCTCAGGCCCAGGTCTTGGAACATAGCCAGGGGCTCCTCAACCTTAGGCTTCAACAACAGACCACAGTGCCAGACATGAACAACCAAAAAGTCATGAATCAACTTTTTCACCTTGAATATGGCATTTGGCGCAAGCCCTAGGCTGCTTGTACGCCTACTGTCTTCCTTTACCTTGATGTTTGTTCAGATTGATACCGACAGTCAGTAGATTGTTCAGGGTCATGGGCACGCATGGCTTGGGTGTGCTTGGTTGTGGAGGGCTCTCTGGGGGATCAGCGTGAGGCAGTGAGCCCTTGTGTTCTAATGGGATTGTTTACTGCCTGTTTGGCTTTGCTGGGAGACTTCCCACAGCCTAGCCTACAGCAGCAGCTTCTGTCACTTTGTCAGCCCTCCCTGCAGTTGGGAGATCCACTGCCCCTATTCCTCTCACTTTAGCCTCATAGTGTGAAGAGCACAAGCAGGCTGGGTGAGAAGCAAATCAGGCTGTGGGGGCAAGCTGGCTCTGCAGGTGATGTGAGTGAAGGCAGGCGCAGGACTGCCCACACTCTGCTAAGGGAGGAAGCAAGAGCCACGCTGAGGAAAAGAGAAGTAAAACTCGTGCTTACCAGCTTCCTGACTGGGAAACCCCTAAAGAGGTTGCTCGGAGCTGCCACTACCACCTTGTCAGGACTCTGCTGGGCACAGTGAATGCCTAAAGTGACAGGCTATGGAATATAGCAGTGGGGGAAAGTTGGTCCTTTTTCTTTTTTGAATGCAGACACAGGGCAAGAAGGGTTCAGAAAGCCTCAGACGGACAATTCACAAGGATTCTTCTGAACAAAATCATTTAATAACAGGTTACGGGGATCAACAAATCGGAGGCACCTCTAGGTATCAGTGCAGGGCCGAAGGCTAGGCCAGAGGAGCCTGCCTATGAGAACAGGGCCTCCCCACCTCTGCCCCAGGCCGCCCCCTCTATCTTTTTCATTCTCCCTTGTGTGTCCTCCTCCTAGGGGAGGATGGGGTGTCTTTAAGATACTGTATCAGCCCAGTGTGAGGCTGCCTGAAAGTTCCTACCCTGCATGTTACACCTCTTTAACAGTGGGGCATTAATTTAGTGCTGTCCCTGCCTGCTAAAGGAGGTACCAGGTGAGCCTGGCACTGCCTCCTTCCAGTTCTGACTGTGATGTAAATGCTTCCTGTGGATGGGCCAGAGTTGGAATGAGGGGCAAGAGTCCTAGGCTCTGTCTGGACAGAGCAGAGCCGTGTCCACACTGTAGGCACCCAGGTGGTTCGAGGTGCAGTGTCCTGCCTCACTGGCCAGTGTTTCCCCTACTGTGCAAGGGGATCACGAACACAGAGACATCATCGTAGGACACCTGCCCTTCTCCAGAGCTGTCCTCCATCCCCTGCGTGCTCTGGATCAGCATCTGGGCCAGTTCCGAGAACCTGTGGGGAGAGGACCGTCCTGCCAGGTACACACTGTAGGCAGTGCAATGGGCCAGCTCTCAGAACTGTGCTGGGCACCTGTGGACCCAAGCAATGGGGTCCAGCAAGTGATAAGTCTGGACCACAGTCAAGACAAGTTTTGAAGGGAAGAACAGTTACAGCCATCCCTAGGAAGCCAGAGACAACAGGCCTGATGCTCACAGCCCAACATCCTGAGCCAGACTCACTCAGTGTCATGTCAACCATAACTCCTTTTAGGTGCTGCTGGCACCAGAAGCAGCCCAGGCAGGTCCCAAGCAGCAACAATACCTGTGTGGGTCCTCCTTATTCCCGGGTAGGAAGCTTCGAACCAGCCGCGCCACCTGGTCATTGGAAAGGACATCCCAGAGCCCATCAGTCGCCATGACAACCACATCCTCCTCTTGTGGTTCCAGCTGGTCCATATCCAGCACGGTCACCTGCAAGCAAGAAGCCTTCAGCTCCTGTTTCCCAGCTTCCCCAAGTCTCACCATCCATCTTGCTGAGGTTGGCCCTCACCTGTGGGACAGAGAGCAAGAAGGGCTTGAGTTGGATGTTCGTGTCCAAGACTCGGAGCTGATGATCTCCCAGGCCCCGGGAGACAGCCAGCGTTCCCAGTAGCCGAGCCTGGGGGTAAGGGAGTATGAGGTGATGGCAGGCAAATAAATACACAAGTGATAGGCTCTAGCATCTGGTACACAGGGAGGAAGAAAGCTCTTGGGAGACCAGGCTCGAAGAAGGAACACTCCTAGACGCAGACCACAAGACACCAGCAAGGGACAAAGGAGCTCCCACCGCTGCAAGGGGGCACCTGAAGAGGGCTTCCCAGAGGGGTACCAGGCGCTGACCTGCCTACCCTGTCCATGGATCAGTGGGTACTTGAGATCAGACTTCTCCACATGCTTGTAGCTCCTGAGTAGTAAACATGGCATCAATCCAGCCTCTCCTCCCCATCTCAGTGCATCCCAGCCGGGTCCTGGCTCCCACATCCTCTGAGCATCCCATTGTCTGATGGGAGGCGACTGCGGCTGGTTACAAAGCTGGTTCTCCCACCGTGTACCCCATACAATGAGCTCACCAGCCGATCATGTGGTGGTCCCTGAACAAAACTTTCTGCCCCAAGTCATTCCCCTTCAGCCGTCGAGGGAATTCAAGTCGGGTGAACTCATCAGCCAGGAGCTCAGGGTACATGAATGCCTGGGGTGGGGAGGCCATATTTAGGTCAGGCTCCCTCGGGTGGCCCTGGACCCAAAAGTGGGGGTTCTCTGAACTCTCCCTGCCAAGGGCACCTACCAACTGCTGGAGCCGCTGCCGCTCAGTCTCAGGGGTGAACTCGGAGCTCAATGGCCGGACCTCATCTCTCCGGACCAAGATGGCCCTGGGAAGGCAGAAAGGTACAAGTCTTCCAGGGAAGTCTCCAAAGCCTCTTTCCTCCAGCCACCCACTTCACCCATACAAATGCCTACTCCATGCCCGCCAAGACTGTTTAAGGCCTGCAAGTAAAGGCTCAGGCTACCTTGAGCAGCCTGGCAATTACTGCCCACCCTTCTCTTGACTCACAAAACCCCAGCCAGTCACTCTTTATACCCCACAACAGCTCCTTTTGCTGCCTCTTCAGGTGCACCCCCATCCCACCTTTGGGGCTCACTCACCTGCTATCCCCAGCATTGGCCACATACAGCTTTCCCTGCAGGGACACCGCTACCAGGGCAGTGCAGCCGCCCCCTTGGCCTGAGGCCTCCAGCTCCCGCCCAATCACTTCATCCTGAAGCAAACCAAGGCCATCTCAGCAGCCACTTCTACTGTCCCCACCTCCCACTGTACAGTCCACTTCCCCCTGCAGGCCTGGTTAGCCTAGCTCCTGCAGCTCTCTGGTAGAAATGGAGACAAGTCTGAGAGGAAGAGAAACTACCTCCAGGACAACAGAGTGGCCAATAATGTAGGGTAGAAAAGAAGCATTTGCCCAGAGTAGGGGTTATGATGACAATGGCCAATTAAGGGACATTCAGTCTTCTTCCTCCCAAAGATGCAGGGTGTCTACTATTGTGCACAAGCACTTCTCGGCTCTGTCAGGTCCCAGGGACAGACCCTCTGGCCACAGGCCACACTCACACATTCCTGGAAGGCGTTCTCTAGGGCCCCGATCACCACATCTTCTGCCCGGATGCCCTTTTCCTCCACAAACTGGGGGTCATTGAGGCAGACGCAGTAGCCGCTGAGGTTCATGGGGGGCAGGGGTG
The DNA here is from genome assembly GCF_000299155.1 of Elephantulus edwardii. Classification (NCBI taxonomy): domain Eukaryota; kingdom Metazoa; phylum Chordata; class Mammalia; order Macroscelidea; family Macroscelididae; genus Elephantulus; species Elephantulus edwardii. The sequence goes on from NW_006399863.1 coordinate 9,811,726, forward strand.
CCGCCACACCCTCCACCACAGCCTCCAGCTGCCGACGCAGACAGGAGTGCAGCGTGTTGGCAGCCACAATGGCTGCTGTAGGGCCACCGTGCCCATCAAACAGGGCCCAGTAATGACCTGTCAGGAACTGCGAGGAGTTGGCATCAGGCCCTGAAGAACCTGCATTGAGGCATGGGACCTGCAGCCCGTCACTGTGGTGACCTGGCCCCACCCTGCTCACCTCCTCTGGGCATAGTGTTAGCCACTCCTCATCCTCGGCAGTGCCAAATTCAGATCGCCGGATGCTCAGCTGTCCACAGGCGGCCTGATCCTCATTGAACTCAGATTTCTCTGCATTGATGATCCTGGATACAGTAAGCGGTCAGTGACCCTTTAGGGATACACCCACCAGCCCATGACAAGAGACCTGAGCGGGCACACAGAGAAGAGCCCGCCCTCTGAAGAGCTACTCCTACCAGATGACCGCACAACCACCATTTCAGTTTCCTAACTATCCAGTAGGGAGCCCTGGTGGCACAGTAGTTAAACAGCATGACTGTTAATAGAATTGAGTTTGAACCCACCAAACCCTTTCAAGGGTGAAAAATGTTGGCTTCCATAAAGATTTGTTGTGGTTAAGAATCATTGTGTCAGAACTGATCCATAGCTGACCCTTCAGTGGGTTTTCAGAGACAGTGAATTGCATTGGAAAAGATTGCTCATGCTTCTGCAGAGCAGCTGGTGGATTTGAACTGCATGCCTTTGGGATTGCAGGGTAGCTTCCTGCCACTAGGCCACCCTGTGGGACAATTCTTTGTCCTACAGCATTGCTATGAGTTGGAATAAATTCTGTGGCTGTCGCTTTCCAAGGACTGCCTGGGAAAGAGAAAGGAAGATCCTCAGAAAGAAAGACTTGATACAGT
>NW_006399863.1:9812728-9813666 GCF_000299155.1 Elephantulus edwardii
TCGAATCCACCAGATGCTCTGCCGGGGAAGGAGGGACAATCTCCTCCTGTACCAGTCAGATCTGATTTGACCGTACACTCACACAAAAATAATAATAAAAATAGGCTTGAGCTGGTGGAGATGCGGAGGATGGGGAAGGACAGGGCGCAGTTCAGATCTCTTGTTCTTAGCATCACTATGTTATTGCTGTGTGCCCTCAAGTGGGAACCGACTTCACAAGTGACCCTTCAATGGGTTCCCCCCGCCCCCCCTCCAGGCAGTTAATCACATGGGAGGAGACTGTCCATCCTTCTCCAGAAGAGCAACTGGTGGATTCGAAATGTGTCTTGGAGATTGTAGCGCCACTTCTTACCACTAGACCACCAGAACTCCCTATGAGTCACTATGAGTTAAGGACACCTCACAACTATGGCAGAGGGTTTTCACCTCATGGCTAAGGAAAAACAGCCCTCCGGGGCCTGCCGGCTGACTTGAGCTGGGAGGTCGGGGTGCGGATGCCCTGGGAGATCTGGGGTTCCATTTCTTCCCTCCACCTCCGCCTCCACACAGCACAACACAGGAAGGTGGGAGTGGACAGACTCCTCCAGGCCCCGAATGCTGGCTTTCTACCGAGATTCACTACCTTGAGTAGCAAGCCCTAGAGGTCCTTCCCGACCCTCAACCCTCTGAAGGATGCTGGAGTCCCAAAGAAAAGGATGGGAGAGGGCTGTGGTCCCAAGATGAGGACAAGGGGTATCCACAAGGTGGGGCGAGAGTGGTGCGGGCTCAGGTTTGTTAAGCTGCAGGCCCCAGGTGGATAAGGCAGCGGGGTCGAGGGACGAGGGAGGAGGGGCGCCCCGGGGTGGGGGTCGCCTAGGAGGGGCACTCACTCGGCGTAGCCCGCGTTCCAGGGCAGCGCGCGTCCCCGCGCCGGGCTGCGAACAGGCCGCGCGTCCCGG
>NW_006399863.1:9813871-9850387 GCF_000299155.1 Elephantulus edwardii
CAGGCAGGAGGCGGCGCCGGAACCAGCCGGCGGACATGGCGTGGAGGCCGCGCGCTGGCCGCAGAGCCGGGGCCCGAGTGCCGGACACCAAGCCGCCCGCCCCCAGAGGAGGAAGCGGGCCTGGGGGCGGGACCGGGCCTAGCGGGGACTCCCCCAAACCCCGAACCCCGCCCACTGCACCCGGGTGATGTCGCGGGTCAGTCCCCACACCCCTTAGGAGCAGGGGCCGACAACAGGCCCACTTTACAGGCAAGAAAACCGAGGTTTGGAGTCTCCTCCCCGTGTCACAGTCACACCGAGGACTGAATGTCCACCCCACGAGAGGGGCACTAGCTCTAGAGACGGACAAGACATTTGTCACTCCTCTAGGCTGGGGTGAGGGGCGTCGTTCAGAGCCACGCGGGGCCTCCAGGCTGAGTGGTGTCCACTGCAGGGCCTGAAGCTTCCTCCTACTGAGCTCAGATGTTACGCAAGAGGGGACGAAGGGGACAGGATGTCCTCGAAGGTTTCAGAGGATACATTGAGCAAGATGCCTCAGAGCTCTGTGTTCCCTCAGGCGGCCTCCATTCCTCACACATCCAGCCTAGCACCCTTCCACCATCTGCAGATTGGGGGGGGGGGTGCCCTGCACCCAGGCTCTGCTCCCACTTGGGGCCAGTCAACCAAACTGCTACCCCTCTAACCAAGATGTCCTCCCTGGAAGGCAGACTGATGAAATGCATCATTCAAGAAAGGGACCCATTTTCAAAAGGGAATCTAGGTCCCCCCAAAATATTCCATTATTCATACCTAAAACAATGAGAAGTCCAAGGTGGGGTTTGTTTTGGGGGTTCCCCCCTCCTATTAGGGCTCTAGTGATGTAGTCCATAGGGAGTTTGTAATGCTAAGCCAAAGGCCAATCTTCTCCACTGGTTCAAATCTACCAGCTGAATGGCATGAGAAAGGTGGGCAATTTCGTGCAATTACAGCGACTCTGACTCAATGAGTTTTTCGTTCTCTCCTTTCATCGTTTTGTTGTGGTTTGAGTGAAAGTGTACAGTTATCCAGTGAACACTGAACACATTTCAGTGCATGGTGTTGATTGCAATCCCCACCATATAATAACAGCACTCCTCCCGCTTCTTCAGTGTGTGCCCCGTTTCCTGTTGTCCTTTCCTCTCCCTTCCGGCTTTCTGAATTTTATCCCTGCTCAGATGCTGCCCTTTCGATCTTCTTTTTTTTTTTTTTAGTTTTATTATTTTGTGTGTGTATACCGTCAAATCAGATCTGACTGGTACAGGAGGAGATTGTTCCTCCTTCTCCAGCAGAGCATCTGGTGAATTTGAACTGTGCACCTCTGGGATTGCAGTACACCTTCTTGCCACTAGGCCACCAGAGCTCGCCTCCTTTCGATCTTCTGTGGCTGGTGAAGTGAAAAACCTTCAAAAGGGTTAGGGCCAAGATGTGTAGTCTGGCAAGCTGACAATGTAGAGACCACGACAGTGTTCTTTTTACATCCTACATCTGACCAAAGAACTTAATCACCACTGACACCCTACTCCTTGTGCAGGATGATGATTTTCACAGCAGTGGAGTCTGAGGCCCAGGGAGGGGAAGTCTTTCCACACAAACAGGCCTGTGATGTTTCCATTATGACAGGGCCTCTGACTCAAAACTGCCCTGGGGGGATTTCTCTTCCCCTTTCCTCTTCCAGGAGGACAGAGTTTTCTGACTCAAATGTCTTGAGGCCCCATAACTCTGTGTCCCCAGGGAGAATCACAGGAGGAAGCCTTATTCTCACCCTGACTCCTAAACCCAGGTGCTTAGTGAGTAGGCCTACCTCTCTCTGGTTCCCTGGTACAGGCAGGAGGGTTCGATGGACAGGTAGCTGAGCCCGACCTCATGTAGCTCATTTCCAAAGCAGCTTGAGGTTCCTTTCCTGGACCCACTGAGGCCCCACACAGGAGCACAGCAGTAGTGGGATTCAGCGGGATGCCTGCCCAGTAATGGCAGAGGTCCTGGCACTAGGAATGATGCTTGCTTCACCTGGTTGGGGATGTGAGTAAAGTCAGGGAACTTTTTCAAGGGCATTTGTATTGAGATCTGTCATTGGTACAGAAATGGAGTGGGTACCCAGCACCGGTTAGTACTCAGGAGCAACGGTGTCTCTCTGGAGACTAAGGTGCACCTAATACAGGCCATGGTATTTGCAATCGCTTGTTATGCATCAGAGAGTTGGACAATGACTAGGGAGGACAGAAGGAGAGTGGATGCTTTTGAGCTGTGGTACTGGAGAAGAGTACTGAATGTACCATGGACTGCCAGGAAAACAAACAGATTCATCTTGGAGAGGATTAAACCAAGCTACTGCTTGGAGGCAAGGATTCTGGGGCTTCGTCTGACATTGGACATGTTGCCAGGAGGGACGGGTCCTTGGAGAGGGACATCATGCTTGGGAGGGTGGAGGGACAGCGCAGGAGGGGAAGACCCTCTATGAGATGGATTGATTCGGTGACTGGGGTAATCGGGATGGGTGTGTCAGAGGTAAGTGCGGTTGGCAAAGGATAGAGCAGGGTTTAGGGCTGTTGTGCAGAGGGTCGCTATGAGTCGCAAACGACTCGACGACACATAACAACAACAACAACCCAGCACCGGGCAGCCCAGGTCCATCTGTGAAATTTTTACTCTCTCACCCCTATTAGCTAATTCTTCAGAGGCTTTTAAAATATTCATTTAGAAGCAGTAATACAATCTATTTGCCAAGCCCCCCCTGGTGAGGGTCCTGTTCTCTAAGATGTTTTCACAAAAGCTTCTGGCAGCCAGATGACACAAGGCAGTTTAGCTGTGTTGAACCATGTGGAGCCCTTGGGCCATGACATCCTCCCTGTTCCAAGATGGTCTGATTGCTACCCTGTCTCTCCTACTCTGCTCCCGTCGAGATTCTAAACCTGATTTCTCTTGGCTTATTCCCCCATGTTGCTGAAGTACATGCTCCAACAAGGATGCCTGAGTCTTGCAGATCTCATAGCAGCCCTGACGGTGTAGAGTTTAATACTTGGTTGCTAACCAACAGGTCAGCAATCTGAACCCAGCAGCCACCCTGTGGGAAAAGACGTGGCATTCTGCTTCCATAAAGAGCACAGCCTTGGGGAACCTATAAGGAGACCCCTACTCTGTACTATAGGGTCCTGTGAGTTGGAATTGACTCAACAGCAAAGGGTTGCACTTTTTGGGTGTTTGTAATTTTGCAAGTCTGAAGCAGTTGACATTCTGTCCTTCCTCAGAATTGTGACTCTTCATTGTCTTTTGGCTGGAAGGCTGCTGCTGAAATCTAGTGACTGCCCTCCTCCCTCTCAGATCTTTGAACGGCTCTGTTTGCCCCCCCCCCCAAGAAATATTTGATGACAATGAGTTTGCATTTTTGAGTCAGTTTCACTAGAGGTAAAGGGAGGAGGGAAGCAAGCCGAAGGAAGAGCCAGGGGACCCTAAATACCACCAAAGAAGAATCACCAGGGATAGAGTGCATGAGTTTGGAATCTTTTCTCTTAGAGGGGAAGATCAGAACATGTGGCAGTTTTCAGGGAGCCCTGGGCCTGCACATACTAAAGTAAACAAGGATTTTCCTCTGCAACTAACAGAGAGAGTCAGCCTTTCCTAGAGCTGGCAACATGAACTTGGACTTCGAGCTTCTAAACTGTAAGAGAATAAATTCCTATTTGTGAAAGCAAGTCTCTTGTGGTTTCTCTATTATGTTGTTGTGGTGTACCACGGAGTTGGAACCGACCCATAGTTGACCCTCTAGTGGGTTTTCAGAGTCAGTTAATCGCAAAGGAGGAGTTTGCCCATCCTCCCACTCAGAAGCTGGTGGCCTCAAACTTTGTACCTTCGGGACTGAAGCACAGCTTCTTACCACTAGGCCACCAGAGCTCCCTCTCTCTATTATAGGAACACAAGGTTGACTTGATATGATATGATATGATATGATATGATATGATATGATATGATATAGTATAATGTAATAGAATAGAATAGAATTAATATAATAGAATTAATATGTCCTGTCTCCATACCTTTTCAACCTGTATGCAGAACAGATTATCCGGGAGGCTGGGCTCTAATGAGAAATGTGGTGTCAGGATTGGTGGAAGATCCATCAACAATCTGCATTATGCAGATGACACAACCCTGCTTGCTGAAACTGAGAAGGACCTGAAGCGCCTGCTGCAGAGGGTCAAGGACTGCAGCCTTCAATATAGACTGAGGCTCAAAATCAAGAAGACAAAGATTGACACCACTGGACCAACTGGTAGCATCAGGATGGATGGTGAAGAGATTGAGATTGTTTACCGCTTTAGTTTGCTTGGCTCCATGGTCAACACTCTTGGCACCAGTAGCCAGGAAATTAAAAGATGTATTGTGATGAGAAAGTCTGCTGTTAGGGACCTTTCCAAAGTTCTGAAGAGCAATAGTGTCTCTCTGGAGACTAAGGTGTGCCTGATATAGGCCATGGTCTTTGCAATCACTTGTTATGCATCAGAGAGTTGGACAATGACGAGGATAGAAGGAGAACTGATGCCTTTGAGCTGTGGTGCTGGAGAAGAGTATTGAGGGTATCATGGACTGCTAGGAAAACAAACAGGTTCACCCTGGAGAGGGTTAAACCAGGCAGCTCCTTGGAGGCAAGGATTCTGAGGCTTCGTCTAACATACTTTGGACATGTTGTGAGGAGGGACTGGTCATTGGAGAGGAACATCATGCTTGGGAGGGTGGAGGGACAGCACAAGAGGGGAAGGTCCTCTATGAGGTGGATTGATTCAGTGACTGGGGTAATTGGGATGGGTATGTCTCAGTGACTGGGGTAATCGGGATGGGTATGTCAGAGACAGTGTGATTGGCACAGGACAGAGCAGAATTTAGGGCTGTTGTACATAAGGTCGCTATGAGTCACAAGCGACTCGACAGCACATAACAACAACAATATAATATAAAATATGAATGATATGCCATTTAATGTTGCTATAATAGATGCCTCTGAAAACCCACCAGAGGGTCAACTATGGGTCAATTTTGACTCTGCAGCACACAACAATAACATAATAGATATATAATGTAAATACATAAAAATAATAGGAATAACATATATAATTTAATGTTACTGTAATGGAGAGAGGGAGCTCTGGTGGCCTAGTGGTAAGAAACATGTGCCCAAAGGCACATGGTTTAAATCTACCAGCTGGCCTACGGGAGAAGGATGGACAATCTCCTCCTGTGCGATTTACTGCCTTTGAAAACCTGCTGGAGGGTCAGCTATGGATGAGTTCTGACTCCACCATAGATAGATAGATAGATAGATAGATAGATAGATAGGTAGATGAGTGAAAGTGTTAGATAAAAATATACCCTAGTGGTTCCTCAAAAGAAAAATCTAGTTCAGAAAAATTAAAAATATCATTGAAAACTCTTCAGGAAAAAAAAACACACCACCACCATGGTACTCAAAAAAGTACACACCAGAAAAATGCAAATTAAAACCACAATAAATTCCACTATTCACCCATCAGCATGACTAAAAATCAAAAGACTAACTGGCAAAGCAAGAGTTGACAAATAAGGTCCATGAAAGGAACTCTCCCATATTGCTCATGACACTGGTGCGAGCACTGCGACAATCTGCTTGGCAGTACACATCAAAGTTAAACATACATTTACCATACAACCCAGAAATTCCAATCCTACATACATATTCAAGAGAAATAAGGTCCATGAAAGGAACTCTCCCATATTGCTCATGACACTGGTGCGAGCACTGCGACAATCTGCTTGGCAGTACACATCAAAGTTAAACATACATTTACCATACAACCCAGAAATTCCAATCCTACATACATATTCAAGAGAAATGACTATATATTCTCACCAGAAGACAGGGCCAGGTATGTTGGTAATATAGACCAACACCGGATGTGATCAAAACCTCATCAACAGTAGAATGAATAAACAATTGTGGTTTACCCACAATTGTTAATTATGTAATAATAAGAACGTGTGAACTACCGATGAAGGTATCAAAACAGATGGAACTAAAAAATACAGCTGAACAAAAACCCCAGATGTTTTTGAAGTGATGAGACCCAAGAGAAGGGAGCACCGAGGCCGCAGTGACCTGCTGGCCCTCGCCAGCTGCCACCATTGTTGTTGTTGTTGTTGTTATGTGTTGTAGAGTCATTTGCGACTCATAGCGACCCTATGTACAACAGCCCTAAACCCTGCTCTATCCTGTGTCAATCGCATGGTCTCTGACACACCCATTCCGATTACCCCAGTCACTGAATCAATCCACCTCATAGAGGGTCTTCCCCTCCTGCACTGTCTCTCCACCCTACCATGCATGATGTCCCTCCATAGGGATTAAATTTTTAGAAGCTATCAAACCTTTCTGTGCAGTTCTACTGACAATTCAGAAACCTGAAAGGAAAATTCTGATTAGAGAGAAAGTACTATGGACTGTCAGACACCACTCTTTGGAATCATGTAATTAGATTCTGCAGTTCTGTTCCACTGGATGAGAGTCATTCCGGCATCCAGCAGAGGCACTTTAATGGAATTGGGTATCTCGCCAACTGTAACATCTGGCTCGATCATTCAGTTGTTAGCTGGAGCCAAAATGATTGAAATTGGAGATACACCCAAAGACAAAGCACTGTTCAGTAGAGCTCAGAAATGTGAGCATTAAATTGTGTAAAAGTGCAGAGTTCTTTCCAAATTTGAGAATGTTTATGTTAAAGATGTTTTTCTGAGCCCAATTTATTTTTTTTTGTTGTTAGGATATACATAGTAGAATGTATATCAATTCAAAAGTTTCTGTATGTACAATTTAATGACATTGGTTCTTTCTTTGAGTTGTACAACCATTCTTTACTTTTCTTTTTGGAGTTTTCCCTCCTCTACTAACATAATAAACTCACTGAAGAAAGCAAGCAAGCAGATATTTTTAAAAAGCAAACCCAAGAAGGATCATACTGTATCATTCCATTTATGTAACATTCAAGGAGAGGAAAATTCATCTATAATGAAAGGAATTAGAATAGTGGTTAGCTTGGGGTGAAGGGAAGTATTAACTGTGCATGGGTATGAGAGACTCTTCTGGGTGAAGCAAGTGTTGTGTATTTTAATCTGGAAGATATGTATGTAGGTAAAATTAACCAGGCAACACATGTACATAGTGTTATCATTATTTTTAAACTTAAAAAAAATCTACTCTCATTTTTTGCCACATTCACTGCGAGAATGAAGACCATCCTTAGCAACCAGACTGTTGACGTTCCAGAGAATGTCCATTACTCTGAAGGACCACACAGTTATGGTGAGAGGCCCCTGGGGAACCTTGCAGAGGGACTTCAATAACATGGATGCAGAGCTTGGAAAGACAAAGAAGAGGCTTCGCATTGACAAATGGTGGGGGAACAGGAAGGAACTGGCTACTGTTCACACCATCTGTTGCACCATGTACAGAACATGCACAAGGGTGTAACTCTGGGCTTTCGTACACGATGACGTCTGTGTGTGCTCATTTTCCCATCAACGTGGTGATTCAGGAGACTGGATCTCTGGTTGAAATTCGAAACTTCTTAGGTGAAAAATACATTTGGAGAGTTCAAATAAGATCAGGTGGTGCTTGTTCAGTATCACAAGCCCAGAAAGATGAGTTCATTCTTGAAGGAAATGATAGTGAGTTTGTATCAGATTTAGCTGCTTTGAATCAGCAAGCTACAACAGTTAAAAACAAGGATATCTGAAAAATTTCTGGATGACATCTATGCCTCCTAAAAAGGAACTGTTCAGCAGGCGGATGAGTAATAGCTAGGAGTTTTCCAGCTACAGAAATGAGGCCAGGTGAGTCCTAAGACGCATCTGGTAACTGCAACAAAATTCTATTCATTTTAAAAAAAAAAACCTCTCACTTCTGTCAAGTTAAAACCTACTCATAAGATGACCCACTAGCAAGTTTTTGGAGGCTGTAAACCACACAGAAAAAGATTATGTTCAATATTCTCCATCACCACAAAAAAAAGAAAAAAGAGAGAAATGAGTGAGGCATCAATTTTCTGTCATCCTTAGTCATTGTCCAGTTTTCTGATGCATAGCAAGTAACTGCAAAGACCATAGCTTGGATCAGGTGTACCTTAGTCTCCAAACTGATATCATTGCTCTTCAGTACTTTGGAGAGGCGCCAAGTACAATTTATAGTGACCCAATGAACAGTAGATGTGAACTCTGTCCTATCCTCACAATCTCTGACACACTTGAGCCTCTTGCTGCAGTCACAGTGTCAATCTTCCTTGTTGAGGATCTTTCTCTCTTTCATCATCCCTCCACCTTCCCAAGCATGATCTCCTCCAAGGAATAGCCTCTCCTAGCAACACACCAAAAATAGGTGAGATGAAGTTTCATCATCTTTGCCTCCAAGGAGCACTCTGCTTGTATCTTCTCCAAGACATACATGTTTGTTCTTTTGGTGGTCCATGGGTTATTCAGTACTCTTCTCCAACACCACAACTCAAAGGCATCAATTATTCTGTCATCCTTATTCATTGTTCAGCTCTCAGATGCATAGTAAATGACCTAAAAGACCATGGCTGAGTCAGGCACACCTTAGTCCTCAAACATCATTGCTCCTCAGAAATTGGGAGAGGTCCCTGACTGCAGATCATATATGTGTATATATGTATATATGAGCTTTTGTGGCCTAGTAACAAGAAGCTGAACTGCAAATTTTTGAGGCCACCAGGTACTCTGTGGGAGAGGTATAGGCAATCTCTTCCCATGCAATTAACTGCCTCTGAAAACCCATTGGAGGGTTAACTATGGGTTTGTTCTGACTCAAGTATATAACAACATCATATATATATGCATTGAGTCGACAGCACCTAACAACAGTATATGTATATTACATGGTGGTCATTATCTCACTGAATAATAAATTATCATTAATACAGAAAAATCAAATGCTTAATTTGATGTTATATGAATTTCACCTTGACAAGAAATCACTTATGTACTGTACTGCTATCAATTCTGGCTCATGGTGACCGTTAAGTTCCCTAAGCTGTAAATTGTGTGATTGTCTTTCTCCGGAGGAGTAGCTGGTGGTTTTGAGCCAGTGGACACAGAGAAGCACTGCCTTCTGGTCGGCTGCACAATGACCTGTGCACTAGGCCAGCAGGGCTCCTTGGAACTGGAACACACACCTATAATTTTTTAGACACTCTTCAATATTATATGCGACTCGACAGCACATAACAACAACAACAACTTCAATATGAAGGTTGCACCAATTCATCCTATCGTCAGCTTATGTCTCTACCCCTTGACATCACAGCATTCTTTTTTAAATAAAAATTTAAAAATTATTATTTCCTTTCCTACAGATGATTTGTTGCCTTGATAGACTGGTTTTATATGAAGCATTGGTTTTGTTCTTTGATTTATGAGAATTCTTTTTATATAAAGGAAACCAGTTCTTTAGTTTTAAATGACTCACAAATACATTGTTTGTAACAGAAATACTTTTCCAGCCTTCAGGACCTTTAAAAAGAAAAAAAAATGTGTATTGTTTGTAACAAGCTACAGTTTGGTGTTTGTGTTTTTACATCCATGGTGGGTTGGCCCCAGTAGATTTTTATTATTTTTTTAAAATGTAGATTTTGAATGTAGATGTACTCATCAATCTTTTTTTTTCATGGTTTATGGGTTTGGTGGCATGCTTTGAAGGGATCCTCCACCCCAGGATAATTTTAAAAAACTCAACTCCTTTTATTTCTTCTCCTGTTGTTGTTGATTGCCTTCGAATCAAGTATGACTCATAGCAACCCTATGAATAAAACGCCTGAAGCCCCTCTATAGCTATCGACATTTATCAAAGTTCATAGAGTTTCCAGAGACATGTTATTTAGGAAGTAGATGCTACTCCTGCTGCCAAAACCTGTCACAGTATGTTATTGTTGTTATGTGCCGTTGAGTCACCTGTGATGTATAGAGATGTACAACAGCTCTGAACCCTTCCCTGTCCTGAGCCAGTCTCACTATTTCCAACACACCAATCCCTATTGCCCCAGTTGCTGTATCAATCCATCTCATCGGGGGTCTCCCTCTCCTGAGCTGTCTGTCCACCCTTCCGAGCATGATATCCTTCTCCAAGGACTGAGCTCTCCTGTCCATGTGACCAAAGTAAGTGAGGTGGAGCTTCAAAATCCTAGCCTCCAGGGAGCTCTGGTGGCCTAGTGGCAAGAAGCTGCACTGCAATCCCAGAAGTACACAGTTCCAGTCCAGCAGATACTTTGCTGTGGAAGGAGGGACAATCTCTTTCTGTACCAGTCAAATCTGATTGGATGGTACACACACACGCACACACACACACACACACACAAATTAATTAAAAAATTAAAAAAAATCCTAGTCTCCAAGGAGAGACTTGGTTTCACCCCTGTCCAAGACAGACCTATTTATTTCTTCTGGTACTTTTATAATTTATACTTTTTTTACATCTTTTACACACAGTGGAAGGAGTGGCATTTATTTGACTATTATTAATCATCTATTATTATTATTAATATCTTTTTTCCTTTCTTTTTTTATTGTACTGTTTTTACATGTACCATCAAATCAGCTCCGACTGGTACAGGAGGAGACTGCCCCCTTCTTCTCCAGCAGAGCATCTGGTGGATTTGAACCACATACCTCTGGGATTGCAGTGCAGTTTCTTGCCACTAGGCCACCAGAGCTCCCTTCTATTACTGTTAATCTCAATAGCTGACTTCATTGTGTTGTTTCAGGAATAAAAGAGCAGCTGATCCCCTGGATGCTCTGTACATCCCTAGACTCATGCAAGACACATCTATGGGCAGGACCTTTCTCATGTTCCCGCTCGAAACCAGATCTCTGTCAGAGAAGAAGTCTGTTTGGCAGCTGTTCGCCCTTTGGTTCCTTACTTGAGCCTCAGATTCTGAGGATGAGGAAGGATTCAAACTCAAATATTCCAGGAGGCCCCTTCCTCTAGGCTGTCCTGCCCCTGAAGGAAATCCCCCTGAGGTCCGAGTGACTAGTGGAGGGAATGAGGGCCACTGTCAATAGATTTTCTTATCCATTGTCTGTTCTTTTTGAATAAAGGAATCATAAGTTCTTTCTTGGACACACTATCAGGTGATCTGGATCAAGTCACTTCAGCTCTCCGAGTCTCAGCTTCTTTATCTGAAAGAAGGAGAAAATAACGTCTTGTAGGGCCATTATGATGATTAACTAAGTAAGTACTGCAAAGCAGAAAGACTCTAAGGGCTCAGTAAGACATGTGCTTATTTGGCAAATATTTTTTCTTACTCAACAGCTATTTATTAAAACTGCATGATATTTCTTCAAGCATGTCAGCACATGCTTCTTGTTGCTGAGGGCCATTGATGTTTTAAAAATTTTAATTTCCCCCCCATTTCTTTTCTTGTTTACTGTCAAATTGGATCTGACTGGCACAGAAGATTGGCCCTCCTTCTCCAGCAGAGCATCTGGTGGATTTGAACCACACACCTTCAGGATTGCAGTGAAGCTTCTTTACCACCAGAGCTCCCTAGGACCATTGATTATGACTCACAGTGTCTTCAAGTGACAGAACAGCACTCTCCAGAGGGTGATCTTGACTATGATCTTTGTGGAAGCTGAGTACCAGATATTTCCCTCCTGGAACCACTGGGTAGAATTTGGCAACTATACCTCTTTGGAGATTCAAATCCACCAGCATCCTGCTCCACAGGAGAAAATGGACAATCTCCTCCCATCTGATTTACAGCCTTGGAAACCTACTGGATCAACTATGAATCAGTTCCAACAGATAGCAATGAGTGCGTATTTTGTTTTTTTAAAAAATTGTAGGCACTGGGAATATCATGGGGACAAGTATCCTGCTGGTGGATGAAAGAGAGGAGGATATATGTAAATAAACATACGTGCTGATAAGAATGAAGGTGAAGCAGGAGGAGGGTCAGGTCAGTGAGGGAGAAGGACATATGATGGGTGACGCCAGCGGAGACCTTGATGTAATACTGTCAATATTCCTACCTGCCACAGTTCCTCCGTGGATGGGCATTTTCACAGGGGACACAATCTGGTTTACACTCACGTGTCATCTCGACTAATTCCTATGTCTGGGCTTTTATGTATCCACTCGATCACCACCTGCTCCTGTGGAGGTGGCCAGGACTGAGGATTGGTATAACCAGTAATCGTGTTGCAGGCCCTGTCTGCTGGGAGCTCTTGCATACAGGCTGTTCAACAATAAAAGCCGGCCACAGTCACCTTGGGTTTCAGTTTCCATTGTGAGCGCTCCAATGACCATGTGAACTGAATACATGGGCCCTGTCCTTAAGAGTGCATTCAGGGAGGCACCCCCCCCCAAGATTGGTAGAGGAAGTGGAGGAACCCAGTGGATTCAGTGTGAGGTGTCAGCCCCAAATAGGAGTACTATGTTGAAGGTTTCCTTTAAGATCACGCTAACGTCGGACCCAAGGCTGAGGTACAAAGCACTCAGTGTTCCTGAAATCACACCTTTTACAGCAGTCTTAAAGTTTGCAGAAGAAGAATTTAAAGTTCCTGCAACAACAAGTGCAATTGTTACCAATGATGGAATAAGAATAAATCCTGCATAGACTGCTGGGAATGTTTTTTTCTAAAGCATGGTTCAGAAATGTGAATTATTCCTAGAGATCGAGTTGGAGGTTGCTAACGAGAGCTACATTGAACATAGCTTTTGGAATGAATTTGTTCTATTTTGCTTTTTGTAAATGAAATCAGGCTCTAGAAAATGCTATGAAAATGCCAATAGATAATGACAGTTGATTCTTCTAACTTTTTTTGTTTGTTTTTATTAAATGTTTTTAATTAATGATTTTTTATGCAACATATATATATATGCAGGAAAAGAAAATGTAAAGAATATGCTCTAATATATATAGAACATATTCTTTACATTTTCTTTTCCTGCATTCATTCACTGTTGCACATTTTCCTCCCCCTCAGTTAGTTTTTCTCTTTGAAGAAAAAAATCTTTCATTGTTATACAACTTTCCTAGTCCACTTTCAAATGCATTTCTTTTTCTGTAATCTTGTCATGAAAATAATACCTAATTCTATATCCCTTTTAAACAGTTTTCTCCCTCATCTGTTTCAATGCAGTATACATTATTTATACCCTCTTTTCTTAGGTTCTCCCTAACCCCAATGTCAGTCCCATTTTACACCAGTGGTACTATGCAGTATTTGTCCTTTGTGACTGAGCTATTTCACTCAGCATAATGTCCCCCAGGGACATTTTGTATTTCATGAGTTCCTTGTTTTTCAGTGCAGCATAGTATTCCATTGTGTGAATATACCACAGCTTCTCTAGCCATTCGTTTGTTGATGGGCACTTGGGTTGTTTCCAACTCTTTGCTATTGTGAAAAAAGCCGCAATAAACTTGAGTGTGCATATATCTGCTTGGGTGGCGGTTGTGGCTTCTTTAGGGTATATTCCCACTAGTGGAACTGCTGGGTCAAATGGTATTTCTATTTGCAACTTTTTGAGAAAGCGCCATACCGCCTTCCATAGTGGTTGCACCATTTTACACTCCCACCAACAGTGAAGAAGGGTTTCAGTTTCTCCACAACTTTGCCAGCATTTGCTGTTTGCTGTTCTGTTGAATTTTGCTATTCTTACTGGGGTAAGATGATATCTCTAATTGTTTTAAACACTTCTTGTTATTCACACTCTCAATGTGAAAAGGGAGAATTTCTAAAATGTGACTCCCATCACTGCAGAAGGACGTGTAATCTCACAACGTGAGCAGGTCGGTAATTTATTTGGGGGAATTGGATTATCAAACTATGTTTTTGTAACTAAAAAATACGGAAAATTATGAAAACATTTGGAAAAAGAAAATTTTATTTTTTTAAAAAAGGGTGCCTTCAGAAAACACAACAATACCTCAGTTCTCAGCGACGTGGAAGCCAGGATCTAGGATTGCAGAGGTGGCTGCGGTGCCGAGGTAAGGGAAGAAGTGGGAAAGCAAGCAGAGGGCACAAGCTGAAGCCATATACCAGGCAGGCCCCACACGGAAGTCATCACACCTCAGGATACAGAACTCTAAAAATGTGCTTTGTTTTCCAATGTGCCCAAGTAAATTACTGAGACAGACTTTAATTGGACCAACTCGGGTCATGTGCTCATCCCTGAGTCAATCACAGAGACGGAAGGTACAGTATAGATTGGCTGGTAACAGCAGGGGCTGATGCCAGGGTAGGAGAAGAGGCTAGACGTGGACACAAACATTCACCAGGCGTTGTAATGTTCCTTAGTTGTCCTAAAGCTCTGACCCTCCTTCGTCTCCCCCCATCTCCCCCGGCACAGGTGGTTCTTTCTCGGAAAACTGCAGGTCAGCCTAGTCTTTTTCAGATCTCTTCAATTTCGCCTCCTAGTGGCCTTAGCGCAGAGGCCTCGCCACCACTGACACCGTTCTGCCGTGTAGAAAAGTGGTTCTGGCCCCCTCCGTAAGGGCAGCGCCCACGGACCACGACCACCCTGAGATGCACGCGTCCCGCACAGGGAGGGGATGACGTAAACTCAGGCGCGCCAACCTGCGATCAGGTCCCTCACCTGCCACAAATGAGAATAAACGACGGCCCGCCCCCACCCACAGGCCCACCTGGCCTCGGGCGCACAGATTCGCGCGCACGCGCGGATCCGCCCACCCGCGGACCACCGGATCCGGGCGCACAGACACGCGCGTGCGCCCACGCCTGGCTACACGCAGGCTCCTTCCTTGGCCGCCCCCCAGGACACGCGCAGGCGCGCGCGCCGAGCTGGTCCCTCGCCGACCTACTCGGTCCCGGGCGCACACTCGGGTGCACTAGCGGCCCCTAGCCTTGGGCTCCCCGCTCGGCCTCGCCCGTCGGGGGCGGGGCGCCGCTGGAGGCGGGTCCTGCGGCACCGCCCGGGAAGCTGCGCGAGGCTCGGCGCCCGGCGCCACATCCTCCTCCTCCGGGTCCGAGCGAGCAGAGCGAGGCCAGGGCCGAGCCGAGGGCCCCGAGGGTGCGGGCGGAGCGGCGCGCGGAGCCATGGCGCACCAGACGGGCATCCATGGTGAGGGCGGATGGCGGAGGGCAAGGGGGTCGAGGGGCTCTACTCGCCGTGGCACCCTTTCCCCGCCTCTCGGTCCCTCCCTCCTCCCCGGCGATGGCCCCTGAGAAGCTTCCTGTTCTCTTTTGCAGCCTTGGGGTGGGCAGCCTTAGAGGGAGGAGTGCAGGCTTGCTGTGCACTGCTGGGAGTGGGTGTACATGTACGTACACAGCCGAGGAGCGGAATCTGTATTCCCTCCTGGGTGTGGTATGTGTGTATATGTATCTGTCTGGGTCTAGTTGTACATATTTGGTCTTTTCTGGAGGGTAGGAGGACCCGGATGTGCACATCTGGAGTCGTGTGCACGGATGTGCACGTGCCTTGTGTGTACAGCCCCGAGTGGGCACATCAGGATGTGGCTGTGCAGGCATACATCGAGGCTTCCCATGCACATGGACGAATGGTGTTTGAATGGACACCTGTGTAGGCTGCACAAGATCATCATTAGATATCAGTGTTTCTGTCTGTGGATATCTGTGCGTAAGTGCGCAATGTGGGTCCATCTCAGTGGGCATTTGTTGCCATGGTTGCATGTGCTGATGGATGTGCAGGGTTTATATGGGCCTGCTGTATATGTATGTGTTCAGGAGGGGCCCTGACCTTTGGTTTTTCCCCGGACCCTCACTTAGTCCCACAAGCTGGGCTCCGGAAAAGCTATCTTGGGGCCTTCAAGAAAGAAGAACCTCCAGTCTGACCTTGACCTTCCATTTTCCACTCAGCTCCCCAGGACTGGCCGCTGGTAGAGTTGAGAGGTCCCAGCCCCAGTCTGGAGCAGAGAAGAGGGTCCAGATAACGGGTTTGTTGGGAGAGTCTTGACCCTGGAGAACCCAAACCAGTGTTCCCCTTCCTTATGAAGTTTCCCTAGCCCAGACCATTGGTGCCACCTTCCAGGGCCCCTGGACTCCTTCTTAGACAGCCTGACAGAGAAGCAGTGGCAAGGTGCCAAGTGCCATGACCCTACTCCGGCTTCAGTGGCCCCATCTAGCACTGGCCTAGAGAGGTTGCCTGGCCTGTGGGGAAGGCCCAGGCTGCCTGCCCAGACAGTCTTAGCGGTTTGGCCATTATCCACCCCTCCCACCACACTCAGATCCCCCATCAAGTGTGTGCACCATTGACCCGCCTGACCGCCTGGATCCTGCCTTGTGGTTGTGGCCACTTGGTGGCTGAACCGCCCTGAGAGGGCTTCCCTGGCCCCGCCTCCCTCCCCCCCCCCCAGCAGAACCAGAAAAGGTGGGGCCTGGATGAGCACTCACTACCTCACAACCCAGCAGGTGGGTCAGCTTCCTCTTCTAAGTTGATGGAGGGGCAGGCTTGATGACTAAGCCCCACAGGAGGGAGTGGCCAGCTGCCCTTTCCTTCCCCTTTGGTCACTGCTGCTGCCTGCAGTCAGGAGAGAAGGAAGGACTCCCTGGGCTGATAGGACCCTGCAGGCCAGCCCAGGAGAGCACTGGATGCTTCCTTCTGCTGTGAGCAACTGCTTTGTCTCGTTTCTGGCCTGGGCACGTGGCAGGAGTGATCACACTGGGCATCCATGGACCAGTTCTGTCCTAGCCAAAGGTGTGACTCGGCTAACCCCAGAGAGGGCCAGGAGAGGAACTTGTAACTTGAGGCTCACAGGGAGGGGGAGGCAAGGCAGCCTAGGGGTTGGGCACATGAATCTTTGATGCTTGAGGCTCAGGTGTCCCAGGCCTGGCCTCTGGATTATTGATGGTTGCTGGGGAGGCATGGCTGTGTATGGGGGGGGGGTAGGGGTGTCTCTGTCTGCTCTTCCTCTGCAGAGGAGTCAGTTTGCCCTGGTAACAACAGTAGGAGAGGTATGCCAGCCTCTCCTCTGGGGAGCTTGTCAGCTCTCCTCCCAGATGGTCTGAACAAGTGGAGGGGCAACCCAGCCTAGCTTGTCCGCCATCACTGTCACCATTGCCGTAGTAATAAAGCTTGATGGAGGCTCATCATTACTGCTGGTAGCCCAGTCACGCTTTTCCATAGTTACTCCTCACCACAGCCCTCATGGACTGTGAGATTATTAGCCCCATTTTACAGATGCAGTGGAGATTCAGAATGCAGTGTTTGAAAGCTAAGACAGAGAAGCACCCCTCTGTGGAGTTTGCCCCTGGGGCATCATTCCTGGCCCCATAGGACAGTGCTGTCTCCTTACAGCTTCATACCATGAGGCTCTTGAGTCCCAAGGATCTGTCCCACTCAGGAAAGCCGCTCCCCACCCAGCCACCTTGGAGGGAGGTGCACAGCCTTAGGTCTCAAGTTCAGGGTCACCCTACAGAGGGACACCTGAGGACATGACCAGGGCTTGTTTTCTTAAAAGCTTCCTGCCTTAAGCTGTACAGACCAGACCCTATAAATACCCTCTGACCTCACCCCTCCAGCTGTGCTCCTGCCGGACTCCTCCTGACCCCTGGACAGCCTCAAGGTCACCTGCCTTGCCCCTGCTCACGGGGAGGCCCCAGCAACGCCTTTCCCCACTCGGCCCACGGTTTCTCCACCAGAAAAACGCTAGTGGGCTGCCCTCCCTTGGATCCCTTGGCTTTGAAAATATTCACCTCTGCTCTCAGGTCTTTGCTCCCTGGCTGTCACTTCCTGACTACCTCACTCCCTATTCACTCCAAGAACCAAGACTAGATCTGTTTGGAAAGTGACTCCTCTTCTAGGAAGTCTTCCCTCCTGCCTGGGTTCTGGACACTTGCTGCCTCTGTACAGGGCTGGGCTGGGGGTGAGACTAGGGGTCTGATGGTATACTTGTTGCCTGGGTGTGGATGTGCGTGCTGATGTAGGTGTGTGTATGTGTATACTTGTATGTCTTCTTGCCCACAGGCATAAGTTCAGCAATTGCCTGTGTTAGCAACCTGGAGACTGTATGTGTGAGTGATGTCTAAATGTGTCTGTTTGTGTTCGGTCAGCTGAGCATGTGTGTATGTATGAGTGTGTTTGTGTTCTTTCCCTTTCTACTTTAGGAATGTGTTTATTTGTCCATGATGTTCACATGTTGAGCACGTACACGTTGACACGTATAACACATATGTGCTGTAATGGGCATGTTTCTGCCTCTGATGTGCACATGGTGGTGGGGTGGGCATTTGTCCGTATGTGATATGACAGAGCTGGAAGTGTCCCAGGTCACCCCGGGGGTGGGCCTTCCTGAGCACTAAGGGAAAAGTGGGGGCATTCTCTCTGGGCTGACACTGCCTGTCCCAGAACTTGCCCCATCCCCTGGTGGACCAGCCCGTCCCCACCCACCCTGTCATCGAAGCTGTCCCAGCCAGCAGGCCACCCGTCTGCCACCTCTGCTGGCTAAATTTGGGAGCTTATGTTCGGCAGCCATCTCAGGTTCCCAGTCACATGGAGGGGGCTGTATTTAACCCGGCCTCCTAGCTCAGCCACCAGACCCAGGAGGACAGAGTGAGTTTACACACTGTTGCCCGTCCTGCCTTCCCTGCCCCCACCATGTTTCTTGTTCTTGTAGCTACGGAGGAGCTGAAGGAATTCTTTGCTAAAGCCCGTGCTGGCTCTATCCGGCTTATCAAGGTTGTCATTGAGGACGGTGAGTGCCCCCCATGGGCTTAGGCACGGGCGGGGGAGATGCTGGACCAACTGCTTCTGAAGTGGGGTGGTGCATGGAGAGGGTGACAGCCTCTGTCACCACATGACCAGAATTTCTTCATCTGGGAATGATTGGGGTGAAGCCACTCACAGAGAAGAACCTCACTCACTCAGCCTCTCCAGATGTGGGGGGGGGGCTGGGCTGAGTGAAGGAAGGAAGGAAGGGAGAGGAGGGGAAGGGAGGGGAGGGGAGGGTGGGTGGGCCAGTAGGTAGCAAACACCGAGTGAGCCTGCCCTGTGTAACTCATGTCACCCGCCTCTGTGGCTAATCAGCCGGGTGTCTCAGTTGCCAGCTAGGGGGAACCTAGAGAGGTCCCAGGGGATATGGGCATTCCGGGCTTGGCTAGGCCTTGTTCACATCCTGGGGGCTGCTCAGAAGGAGGTACTGAGATGCACAGATGGGGGACTCAAGCGAAGGCCTGAAGTGAGGAGGGTTTGCGGGGGCAGAGAATGAGGCTGAGGTGGGGTTTAGTCTGCTCTTCCTTCTGTGCTGCGAAGCAGTGACTGGAAGTGAGGGACGTAGACGCTGAAAGGGGAGCGGGCTGCTTCCGCCCTGAGTCCTTCCATTCCTGCTGTGGTGCTGGGTCTTCTTCAGGGTTCTTTTAGGGAGTTTGGGGTGCCTGTTCACACATTGACTTGGCCGATTTACCCCAAGCTTTATAGCGAAAGCTGTGCTGGGCTTTGTCCAGAAACCCACCCACCCCCAGCCAAAGTGGTTGCCTTCTAGTCGATCCCAACTCATAGTAACCGTGCAGGACAAAGTAGAATAGCTTAGTGGTGAGGAGTTGTGCACGGTTCGAATCTACCAGCTGCTTCAAGGGAGAAAGATGAGCAGCCTCCTCCCCATGCAGTTTACAGCCTCAGCAGATCCAGTGGAGGGTCAGCTATGAGTCCGTTCTGACTTGAGGGCAGTGAACAACAGTTGCGAGAGCAAACTGCCAGGCCTTTCTGCCACAGAGCAGCTGGTGAGTTTGAACTACTGACCTTCTGGTTAACACGTTGCCGCACACTTTTAAATTGACAACCTTGCTTAGAAACACGTATTTTTTTTTTTCAATGTAAGCCGTCATTTGCAGCAAGGTGCTAATAGCCAAACACTTAATCACCGCATCACCAGGGTTCCTTTGTGGCTTTAATCAGGGTCCTGAAATTCAGGTACTCCCAGAATTGGGCAGTCTCACTGTGGTGGGTTCTGAATGGAGTCCTCTTGGAATGCAGCCCGCAGGCTTCCACCTTAGACCAGGCCAGTTTACTCAGCTGACCTCAGACCTCACCCCTCCCTATTGCCTCTCTTCCAGACAAGTTATCCCTAAGGATGTTAGGTAGGTGGTAACTTCCAATGAACACTTAATTCTGTATTATGTTGTTGGAGTACCTGGGAGTAATAGGAGGGACTGGGGCCCCACCAACGCATAGCCATGGCCCATCTCCAGCTGATGGGACAACAGGAATGTGGTTCAGTGTAGCTAGAGCTCCTAACTTAGCTTAAGTAAGATTTCTCAACTTGAAAATAATAGTAACAGATCAAACAATGTCAGCCCAGGCTGTGACTATAGACCTTTGAAAGTCCTTGTCTGATCTCAGTTCTGGGACAGCAAGCCAGAAGGCTGGCACCCACTGGTGGGCCTGGTCCTTGCATTGGGGAACTCTGCTGTCAGGAACCTCTCTAGAGTTCTGAGGAGCAATGATGTCAGTCTAGAGACTAAGGTGTGTCTGATCCAGGTCATGGTCTTTCCAATTACATGCTATGCATCAGAGACCTGGACATTGACTAAGGATGACAGAAGAAGAATTGATGCTTTGAGTTATGGTGCTGGAGAAGAGTATTGAACCTACCATGGACTGCCAGTAGAACAAATAGGTCTGTCTTGGAGAGGCTTGGACCAGGTTTCTCTTTGGAGGCAGGGATTTTGAAGCTCTGTCTCACATGCTTTGTCATATCCTTGGAGAACGACATCATGCTTGGAAGGGTGAAGGGACAGCACAGAAAGGAAGACCCTGGATGAGAAGGATTGACATGATAGCTGGGCCAGTGAGATTAGGTGTGTCGAGTCCGTGAGACTGCCTCAGGATAGGGCAGGCTTCAGACCCATTATACGTACATAGAGTTGTTATGAGGCACAGGTGATGCAATGACACACAACACCACCACCACTGCTGGTGATTTAGTTTCCAGGACCCCTGGCCAAGCTGTAATTACCCACTTGCCAGATTTTTCCTCCAGCTGGGGCCTGTGGGCACAGGCTGACAACTTCAGTGTGTGCCCAGCTCCCCTCAGCCCTGGTACAGACACCTAGCTGAGCCATTTTGCAGGAACCTGGAGGTGGCAGGCCTGTTGTTCTTGGGCATTGGAGGTTGGCTGCTTTTGCTTTGTCACTGTTCATGGAGGGGCCTGCAGCTGACAGAGTAGCAGCAGGGTTCCTATTTATAGTGTCTGGTGGGAGCCCCATCCCCTCTTTCTGAGATGGTCCTATGGACCCGTGAGGCTTGAGACTACCTCCTTCGGCACATTTGTTCTGAGAAGCCTGGGCTGGAAGTGGTGGGCTGCAAGTCAGCTGGGCCCAAGCTGAGGGAGGCGGGGAGCAGGAAGTGGCACATTGAGATTGTGCTGGCAGGGTGGGGTCTGAGTGAGCAGCTGGGTGTGTGGGTGCCCTAGAGGGGCCACGGTGTTGATGGTTGTTGAGCGCAGCATGTCTTTGTGGGCTTGTCCACAGATGTGTGGACTCGGCCACATATTTGTGTGTGTGTGTGGTGTGTATGTTGGCTTTGTGTAGAAGGAACAGCCTTTTCCTGGAAGCTTTGTTCCCTTAGTCATTCATTTCCTCAGAGATTGAGTGATACAGCGTCTGCCTCAGGGACAGGGAGGCTCTGGGGAACGTGTGGTGGAGGGGTCAGCAGGTCATGCGGCCACCGGCCACCGTGAGAGGTGGAGGCGGAAGGTGGTCACTCCTCGGCTCACCCTGCCTCTGCTCCTAGAGCAGCTCGTGCTGGGCGCCTCGAGGGAGCTGGCGGGCGGCTGGGACCAGGACTACGACAGGGCCGTGCTGCCGCTGCTGGACGCCCAGCAGCCCTGCTACCTGCTCTACCGCCTCGACTCGCAGAATGCCCAGGGCTTCGAGTGGCTCTTCCTCGCTTGGTCACCCGACAATTCCCCCGTGAGTCTGAGGGGACCCCTTTTCCGCTCCAAGGTCAGGCCTAATTAGGGAGGGGCTGGGTCCAGGGAGGAAGATGAGATCCTGCTTGGGGGGTTTAAAGGGGAACAGAGGTTTATCCCCCAAAATCTGGGAGACCTTGTGCTAGAGGATCTGAGAGACAGACAGACAGACGGACACACCCACACCCCCACACCCTCTCTCTCTCTCTCTCCCTGTCACTGGAGCTTCAGGTCTACCAGATGAGCCTGTCTCTGGGAGACAGCAGCTTTGGCCATGAGTGCTGCTCCCCCTGTTGACCAGAACCGGCCCTGCTGCATCTCACGTCCACCTTGCGCCCTCTGCTGGTCGTGTTGCACAATGACTTTGCCAGCTCCCCAGCCCAAGGCTCCATTGGGCCCCACAGCCCAATACTTACAGGTAGAAGTAACCCTGTCCTGAGGGAGTCTCACAGCTTTCCCCTTCCTCCAGGTACGGCTGAAAATGCTGTATGCAGCCACACGGGCCACAGTGAAGAAGGAGTTTGGGGGCGGCCACATCAAGGATGAGCTCTTCGGGACCGTGAAGGTAGCCCTCACCCCCTCTTTCCCTCCATCAAAGCCCTAGGTAGGGACCAGCTCCTCAGAGTATGGGGTATTGTGCGGGCACGGGGAGGCATGGCAGAGCCCAGCAGCTGCAAGCTGGGCTTCTCTCAGAAGTTCCCCTTTGTGCCTCTTTGTCCCCTGACCAGGAGGACCTGTCCTTAGCTGGGTACCAGAAGCACCTGTCATCCTGCGCAGCACCTGCTCCACTGACCTCGGCCGAGAGAGAGCTCCAGCAGATCCGAATCAATGAGGTGGGTGCCCCGGGCTGTGGGAGGAGCCACAGCCGTGGGTCCTTGAGGACTCATCAGGCTCCCACTGGCCCAGCCAGTGCCCCTTCAGCCAGGCTGCTTCCTGGGTCTGGCCAGCCACACCCATGCTCACCCTTACCACTTCGCAGGTGAAGACCGAGATCAGCGTGGAGAGCAAGCACCAGACTCTACAGGGCCTCGCCTTCCCCCTGCAGCCCGAGGCCCAGCGGGCCCTACAGCAGCTCAAACAGAGGATAATCAACTACATCCAGCTGGTGGGTGCTCATACCCCCCGCGGCACACACACAGCCTGCCCCGGCAGGTCCACCATGTGCTCCTCGGAACACGTGGCTCCCTTTTGGGTCCCCTCCATGTATGAGTGGAATGTCCGCTCTTCCCTGTTCACATGCCGGCCCACTCGTGAGCACGCTGCCACCGGTCCTCCTGTCTCCACACTGCACACACACTCCTTCTGCATTCGCACTGACCCCGTGGCCCCCAGCCTCTCTCTCGCTCGGGCTGCTTCTGTAGTCTTTTTGTCCCCACTCTTCACCTAGACTAGGTCCCCTTACCACAACCAATCCAGATACAGCTTCCTAATTGGGAAGCCCCCTTCAAGATGAGTGGTTCCTCCCTCCCAGGGTGCGGCTCTGTATTGTCCCATCCACCCCTTTGGTGGGAAGTCCCCTCCACTAGAACCTTCAAAGGGGCAGAATTGAGTCTTCCCTCAGGAATGTTCTCTTCAGAGGGACCAGGAAGTGAAGCCTAGGAGATGGACAAACCTAGGGTCCACCCTGGCCCCTTCCTGCCGGCCAGACACACCTCAGAGGTTTCTGGGTGGTACGGTGGACCAGGGCCACTCCTGGGTAGGTGCCCTGACATCTCCTCCAACCTTTGGCAGAAGCTGGATTTGGAGCGGGAGACTATTGAGCTGGTGCACACAGAACCCACGGATGTGGCCCAGCTGCCCTCGAGGGTCCCCCGAGATGCCGCCCGATACCACTTCTTCCTCTACAAGCACAGCCATGAGGGTGACCCCCTTGAGTCCGTGGGTGAGTGGCAGCACCAGGGCCCTGAGCGTGTCTGAGCAGAAGCTGCACTGGCGGCTGGCTGTGTGGGCCTGCTGTCGGGGACACCGTGTCTGTGCTAGCCTGGCCTGACCTCTGACCTCCGTGCTCCTCCCCCAGTGTTCATCTACTCCATGCCGGGCTACAAGTGCAGCATCAAGGAGCGCATGCTCTATTCCAGCTGCAAGAGCCGCCTTCTGGACTCTGTGGAGCAGGACTTCCAGCTGGAGATCTCCAAGAAGGTAGGGCCTCTTCCCTAGGGCTCCTCACCTGCCCTCTACGGGAGTCCTGAAGTGACAGCAGAAAAGGGGGCCTGGTCTCGTATGGATGGAGAAACTAGGGCCCAAGAGGTGGCATATGTAGCACAAGGAACTCTAACCACTCGTTCCCTCTCCTTCCTCTGGATCTAGAGGGGGCAGGTAGGGGGCACAGGGCAGCAAGTCCCACGCTCAGTGTTCTTAGGGGGATCTGGGAGGAGACCCTCTAGACGGGTGTGAAATGAAGGGGATTAATGTGGCATCTACCCACCACAGATTGAGATTGGCGACGGGGCGGAGCTGACAGCTGAGTTTCTTTATGATGAAGTACACCCCAAGCAACATGCCTTCAAGCAAGCCTTCGCCAAGCCCAAGGGTCCAGGGGGCAAGCGGGGTCATAAGCGTCTCATCCGTGGCCCCGGTGAGAACGGCGATGACAGCTAGGGGCGTGGACCTGAGCCTGGTCGGCGTGTGGACTGGGGGCCACCCACCCCACTGCTCCCTGCCACCTCCCTCCATCAGCCTACACCCCTGGAGAGGGTTGTTTTCCTCGAGGCAGGGAGCTAGTGGCTGAATGCTCCTTGTAGCTTCCAAGGGCCACTGGGCTGGCATTTTGTGACCCTTTCCCATTGTTGTCTGTGCCCAGGGATCTGGGGGTCCTGCCTGGCTGCTCAGGAAGGCCAGATGGGGGTTGCCTAGCATGACCACAGCCCCCAGGGAAACTATCACTAGGATCCTGGAAGCTTTTGACCACAAAGGGTGGAGTCCATTGGGGCTGAGGCAGGGAGTCACTGCAGGACGGGATGGGTGAATGCTGTTATTTTCTAAAGAATAAAATATTTTTAAATCAACACCTGAGCTTGCCTCTGAAGGACAACTTCTGGGTTTGGGAGTCAGAAGGGCCTGTGCATACCCCTGCCACTGTCTCAGCACAAGGGGACAGTCTGTCTGGTAGAGGGAGACCCAGGCTGCCTGGCTGTGGGCATTGGGGAGGGAACGCTGTTTATGTCCATGTGTGAGCAAAGATAACAGTCTTGATGTGTGTCGAGGGGTTGTCCCAGGAAACAGACATGCTCATGGGGTCTGAAGGATCTGATGTGTTCGTTTTCTGTGGCTCCTGTAACCAGTAACCACATACTTGGTGGCTTGAATCTTGGTTATCTAGCTCTGCTCTAACTGCACAACCACAAGTGGTTTTTTTATTCATAGTTTAGGAGGTTGGTAAGTGCTGTCAAGTCGACCTCCTCAGCGACCCTGTGAATGACAAATCTAAACCTTGCCCTGTCCTGTGCCATCTTCATCTCTGATACACCTGAGCCCACTGTTACAGTCACTGTGTCAGTCGAGGATTGATCCACTGTTCTGATTGAGGGCAGTCGGTTGAGTTGAGGTTTGCACTGAATGACAGTCTTTCCTATTCTTTACATGATGTGAAACAACTTGGTAGATTATCAGTGATTTCATTTACTTGGATCCAAAATCCCTGGCACCAGCAGTCAAGAAATCATAAGATGTGTTACACTGGGGAAATCTGTCAAGGACCTCTCCAGAGTTCTAAAGAGCAACAATACCAGTTTAAAGACGAAGGTGCTTCTGAAACACACTCTACATAAACAGCCTGGGATTCAGGTAATATAGGCAGTCTTAGATGTTCCTTCCCAACAACTTTGAATGTCACTAACAATTCAGATTTTAAGATATCTGACAGAACTTTCAGGGGCCAGCTATGTATTTGCAGAAGCAAAAAGAAAAAAAAATAACCCCACCCAGACACACCTCTATAGAACCTTGTGGAGAACACAGCTATGAAGATCAATCAATAGCTTATGTCCTGTGATGACAAACACATGACCAGATGGAGTCCATCTTGAAAGCCAACTGCTTGAGCCTCCTGGTTTGCATATTTCCTTTTCTAAGAAAATCCAGCCTGTCCCTCCTGAAAATGTTAAATACATACAAGCTCTTCCCCACACCCTTAATCTGAACTACAGAGAGATTCCTTCAAAGCTTCCCTTCCTTGAGAACATTTCAAGATTCTCCATTTGCTGAAAGTGGAGGAAAAGACATTTACTCACCATGTGCCTATTTATTCCTTACTAGAATAAAAGGCAAGGACCCTTCGAGTTCTACTGAAGTCGAGTTGGCAACATGAGTCCTATTGAAGGAACAAACCTTGAGCACCCCCCACATGCCACATGAACCGGGATCTGTGAGTGAGGACCGAAGGCCTCTACCCTTGCAAAGCTCACATTCCAGCAGGGGATAAAGTAACATGCAATGAGCGCCTTGCTCACAGGTGAAATTGTGCTCTAAGGAAGGAGAATGATGAGCAGAGGGCTGAAGAGCAGCAGGTATGGGTTGGGAGTGACAGGCCTCATTGAGATGGGGCCATGTGAGCAAGGACTTGGAGCAGGGGAAAGAGGGGCCTGAGTCTCCTTAGTAGTTTGAATATACATGCCTCATGGCCTTTGGACACACACTTTTCTCTGCCTGGAGGTTCTGAACAGTTAAGGAGACCTTGAGGGCTGGAAACAGGCCAGGGAGGTAGAGGGAAGGGACGATAACATAGGGTCTTGGCCTGCTGGGATGTGGACCGTGGCTGTGACTCAAACTCATAGAACAGCAACACAAATTAGTATACCCCTCCCCCTCCATGTTCATTGCAGCATTATTTACAATAGCAAAAGAGTTGGAAACACTGCAAGTGTCCATCAACTAATGTATGGCTAAAGAAACTAGTATCTTCACACAATGGTGTATTATACATCACTAAAATACAGTCAAGACTTTGTGAAATACTGTCCAACATGGGTGAATCAAGAACAAACCATGCTGAGTGATGTCAGTCAGTCAGTCACAAAAGGACTTATGAGATGTTGTTAAGTGCCATCAAGTCTGCACTGACTCAAAGCTAATCCTCTAGTGGGTTTTCAGAGACTCTGAATTGTACCGGAAGTGATTGCCCATCTTGCTCCTTGTGGAGCAAGTGGTAGATTCAAACCGTGTACTTTGGAGTTGGCAGCACAACTTCTTACCACTAGGCCATCAGAGATCCCTTTGAGGTATGTTGTGTGCTATCGACTCAACCATCCCATAGCTGACCCTCCAGAGGGTTTTCAGGGGCAGTAAACCAGACTCCCTCGCTGTCCCTCCACATTTTCAAGCATGAGGTCCGTCTCCAAGGAATAGCCTCTCCCGGCACCATGTCCAAAGTATGTGGGGAAAAATCTTCATCATCTTGGCCTCCAAGGAACACTACAGCTGCACCTCCTTCAAGACATACCTGTTTGTTCTTTTGGCAGCTCATGGGATATTCAACACTCTTCTCCAACACCACAGTTCAAAGGCGTCAATTGTCCCGTCATCCTTGTTCATTGTCCAGCTCTCAGATGCATGGCAAGTTAGTGGAAAAGACCATGGCCTGAATCAGCACACTTTAGTCCTCAAACCGGCCTTGATCTTCAATAATCTGGATAGATCCCTGACTACAGACTTTTCCAGTGCAATATGACTCCTGATCTCCTGATTACTGGTACCAAGTGTATTGATTATAAGATATGTAGAGATCTAAGTAAGATGAAGTCATTGACAATCTCAGTCTTTTCTCCATCTATCATGATGTGTCAAATGTGATAATGGTTACCCATGGTGGACAGTGTTTGGTGGAGCTCCCCAGTTAAAACAAACAGAAGTGGAATTCATTTCCGAGATAGCTTGCCTCCAGAAACCCTATGAACTTGGAGAAATGATGAAAGTTATACAAGTGTTCTGGGTCGCTGTGTGTCTTTCATTCATTCTTAGGGTCACTATGAGTCTTAACTAACTCAATGGCACTTAACAACAACAACAACAACAATCATGATGTTGCCTGTCAGGTCAGTGCACGGATTTTTGTTTTCTTAATGTTGAGATGCAATCTATATTGAAGGCTTCAGTATTCAACCTTCTGTAGCAAGTGCTTCTCACTTTTAGCAAGCAAGGCTGTGTTATCTGCATAATGAATGTTACTAATTCAGTCTTCCTCCAATCTTGATGCTATGCTCCACTTCACAGAGTCCAGCTTCTTGAATAATTTGCTCAGCATACTGATTAAATAGGTTTACAGAAAGGGTATAACCCTGATGTACGCCTTTCTTAATTTTAAACCATGCAATGTTCCCTTGCTCTGTTCACAATAATCCAAGCATGATGTCCCTCTCCAAGGAATAACCTCTCCTAGCAACATGCCCAAAGTATGTGAGATGAAGTTTCATTATCTTTGCCTCCAAGACGCATTCTGAGACATCACGCTTGGATTTTTTTTTACTCCAAATTAAAAATCATAAATAAATAAAAAGACAAGTATGGAGGATCTGAGCATGGAGGGACAAGATCTGCCTTTATTGTAATGAATCCTTCCAGGACTCAAGTGAAAATAGACTGTGAACCATGTCATCAGCAGTGCGCAGCCCATGAGGACGAGGCTGTGCAGCTTAGGCAGGTGGTAGCCATAGAAGTGATAGGTAGATTCCGACAGATTCTGAAGGTGGACCCGGCACAACCTGCTGAGAGATCCCAGGTCACCTGAGGGCTTTGAGCCTTAGAAGTTTGAGTTCTAGGCCCTTAGGTGAGGAGAAGCAGACAATCAGCCAGAGGGTCCCAGTGGATCAAGAAGTCTGTATGGGGGACAAGCTGTGCTCTGATGGGGGCCAGAGGGAAGGAATATATGTGGGAGGAAGATGCTGCCGTGTGGCTGCAGGGAAGGCAGGTGTGGCCTGCTGAGGCTCAGGGCCCCGGCATGTGTCAGCATCCTTGTCCTGGAAGGCCACCTGTCCGGTGGGGAGGAGAGGATGGAGGCTAAGGGTAAAAGATCCTTTGCATAATGGAGACTCTGGTTTGAGTGTCAATAATAAAATGGAACAGTTGAAGTTTTTCATGGAGCTTGGACTGAGCACCAAGCCTCTTACTCCAAGTCCCCCAGAAGGCAGATGTCAACCCCCCACGGGGTGCTGTGATTTTTAGAAGATGCATGGGGCAAGGGCTCACTCTGAGTGGAGTGGAAAGAGGAAGGAGTGAAAGGATGGGTGCCATTTGGCTATGCAAATTGTGTCCGATTCATCGCTCCCAGGCCCTTGGCCTCGACATCGGTGGTAGGCCTGAGGGGAGCCTGTTGCTCCTATGGCAAAGAATTTCCTGGGGGTTTGAGGGCCCCCATCCTTTCCCACTACCACTTTACCAGGAAACAGAACAGAGCTTTTCCCTGATCTCTGACGGGGGCGCCAGACTTGGGGTAGAGGCAGGTGGAGGGGCTGCCAGGCTCTTGTGAAATTCGTACTTCCTCTTTTGCTCTGAATCTCTGCTACTTGTAGAAGACGCCTTGAGCACAAAGCCCAGTCTGCTAGCTGGCCTTCTGGAGAAGCACAGCTGTCCATCATGGTAGGAGAGCCTTCAGCCCTGGGAGAAAAACAGCCTGGCAAGGGGTGGAGAAGGGGGAAACTTACGGTTTATATGGCCTGGGGGACCCTCATAGAACCGTGGAGGCGTTAGAGCAGAAGCCCTTCTCTGAGCCGCAAGCCCCAAACCCATTGTGTGGATGGAGAGACTGAGACCCAGGGCTGCAGGTAGGGTTGGAGCAAGCCAAGATCCTGATGCCCAGGGCTGGGCTCTAAACTGTCACTTTGATTGATACACCTGATTTGTTCTGACACACATCCAGGTTGAGTGCCCCCAGGCTGGGACTGAGGAGACAGGCAGGCAGTAAAAGCTGCGACTAGCCAGCACACCAGGTGTGGTGGCCTTTAAGGACAGAGCAGGGGCCCCTCATTTTTTGACTGGACCTTGGTCAAAGGAAGACAGTAGGGCTGGAGGACTGGCAGAGGGTATAGAGGATTTTCAGGGCAGTGAGAGGGCAGAGGCCAGAGAAGTGGCCTCTGAGGAAAGGAAGGGGTCGCTGACTGCCTTGCCCGGCCTCCATTGCACCTGGTGTCTGGTTGAGAGAAAACTCTAAACTGCAGGAATTAATTCAAGGTCTGAGATATTTGTCCAGAGGATGATTTAAAGTTGGGGCCTGAGGCTGAATCTAGATCCTCAGAGATTCTGCCTCCAGGATGGGATGGGGGCCTGTGGAGAGGAAGGAACCTTCTTGGGGAGGGTTGGAAGAAAGAAGAGCCATCTGGCCAGGGCTGGAGGACCCCTAGGATGGGGGAGGGTAGAGGTAGAGCTTGAGCTGGGACAGGACATTCATGCAGCCCCCGCCACCAGGGCCCCTGCTCCCGGGCCCTGCACCCTCTATCTCTTTTGGTCCAGGCCTCTGCACTGGCCATGACGCTGGCCCTGGGCACGCTGCCTGCATTCCTGCCCTGTGAACTGAAGCCCCAAGGCCTGGTCAACTGCAACTGGCTCTTCCTGAAGTCCGTTCCCCACTTCTCCGCTGCAGCTCCCCGTGGCAACGTCACCAGCCTCACCCTTCGCTCCAACCGCATCCACCACCTTCACGCCTCTGACTTCGCCCAGCTGCCCAAGCTGCGGCACCTCGATCTCAAGTGGAACTGCCCACCCATCGGCCTCAGCCCCATGCACTACTCCTGCCACATGACCATCGAGCAGGGCACCTTCCTGGCTGTGCCCACCCTGGAGGAGCTGGACCTCAGCTACAACAGCATCACGGCTGTGCCTGCCCTGCCCGGCTCCCTCATGTCCCTGTCCCTCAGCCACACAAGCATCCTGGTCCTCGACTCCACCGCCTTGGCCGGCCTGCATGCCCTGCGCTTCCTGTTCATGGACGGCAATTGCTATTATAAGAACCCCTGCAGGCAGGCGTTGAGGGTGGCCCCGGGCGCCCTCCTTGGCCTTAGCAACCTCACCCATCTGTCACTCAAGTATAACAACCTCACTTCTGTGCCCAGAAACCTGCCCCCAAGCCTGGAGTACCTGCTGCTGTCCTTCAACCACATCATCAGCTTGGGCCCCGGGGACCTGGCCAACCTGACTGCCTTACGTGTACTGGACGTGGGTGGGAACTGCCGACGCTGCGACCACGCCCGCAACCCCTGCAGGGAGTGCCCCCGTGGCTTCCCCAAGCTACACAACGACACCTTTCGCCACCTGAGCCACCTCGAAGGCCTGGTGCTGAAGGACAGCTCCCTCTACAGCCTCAAGTCGGCTTGGTTCCGTGGGCTGAGCAACCTCACAGCGCTGGACCTGAGCGAGAACTTCCTGTACGACTGCATCACCAAAACCAAGGCCTTCCATGGCCTGACGCGCCTGCGCAAGCTCAACCTGTCCTTTAACTACCACAAGAAGGTGTCCTTCGCGCACCTGCTCCTGGCACCCTCCTTCGGGAGCCTGACTTCCCTGCAGGATCTGGACATGCACGGTATCTTCTTCCGCTCGCTCAACAAGACCACGCTGCAGCCTCTGATCGGCCTGCCCGTCCTCAGGCGTCTGCATCTGCAGATGAACTTCATCGAGCAGGCTCAGCTGGGCATCTTTGGGGCCTTCCCCAGCCTGAAGCTCGTGGACCTGTCTGGTAACCGCATCAGCGGGCCCTGGGAGCTGGAGGCCAGCAGCAGGGGGGCAGATGATGGGCAAGAGGCCTGGCTGAGGTCTGGAGACCCCTCTCCAGGCCCACTGGAGCCCCTCCGCTCTGAGGGCTTCATGCCTCGCTGCAGCAACTTCAACTTCACCTTGGACCTGTCGAGGAACAACCTGGGGACAGTGAAGCCTGAGATGTTCACTCAGCTGTCGCACCTCGAGTGCCTGAGCCTGAGCCACAACAGCATCGCGCAGACAGTCAACGGCTCGCAGTTCGTGCCCCTGACCAACCTGAGGGTGCTGGACCTGTCCTACAACAAACTGGACCTGTACTACGGGAGTTCGTTCACGGAGCTGCCGAAGCTGCAGGCCCTGGACCTCAGCTACAACAGCCAGCCCTTCAGCATGCAGGGCATCGGCCACAACCTCAGCTTCGTGGCCTTCCTGCCTGCCTTGCGCTACCTCAGTCTGGCGAACAACAACATCGGCAGCCGAGTGTCCCAGAAGCTCTGCAGCAGCTCACTGTTGGCCTTGGACTTCAGCGGTAACACCCTGAGCCACATGTGGGCGGAGGGAGATCTCTACCTCCACTTCTTCAAAGACCTGAAGTACCTGGTGCACTTGGACCTATCCCAGAATCATCTGCACACGCTCGTGTACCAAAACCTAGTCAACCTTCCCAGCAGCCTGCGGCTGCTTCGACTTCACGGCAATCATTTGGCCTTCTTTAACTGGAGCAACCTGGTCCTCCTGCCCAACCTGGAAGTGCTGGACCTCTCAGGAAACCAGCTGAAGGCCCTGAACAACAGCAGCCTGCCTGCTGGCACGAGGCTCCAGCGCCTGGATGTCAGCCACAACAGCATCAGCCTGGTGGCTCCTGGTTTCTTTGCTACAGCTACAGAGCTGCGTGAGCTCAACCTCAGCGCCAACGCCCTCACGACCGTGGATCCCGCCTGGTTTGGGCCCTGGGCAGGTGTCCTGAGGGTACTGGACGTGAGCGCCAACCCCTTGCACTGCGCCTGTGGGGCAGTGTTCGTGGAGTTCCTGTTGGAGGTGCAGGACGCGGTCCCCGGTCTCCCGAGCCGTGTGCAGTGTGGCAGCCCCGGCCAGCTGCAGGGCCGCAGCATCTTCTACCAGGATCTGCGCCTCTGCTTGGACGAGGACCTGTCCTGGGACTGCTTTGGCCTGTCGCTGCTGATGGTGGCCCTGGGGCTGGCTGTGCCCCTGCTGCACCATCTCTGTGGCTGGGACCTCTGGTACTGCTTCCACCTGTGCCTGGCCTGGCTTCCCCGGCGGGGCCAGCAGCGGGGCGAGGACGCGGGCGCTCCACTTTATGATGCCTTTGTGGTCTTCGACAAGGCACAGGGCGCGGTGGCCGACTGGGTGTACAACGAGCTGCGGGCGCGGCTGGAGGAGCTCAGGGGGCGCAGAGCGCTGCGCCTGTGTCTGGAGGAGCGAGACTGGCTGCCCGGTAAGACCCTCTTCGAGAACCTGTGGACCTCGGTCTACTGCAGCCGCAAGACGCTGTTTGTGCTGGCCCACACCGACCGTGTCAGTGGCCTCCTGCGCGCCAGCTTCCTGCTGGCCCAGCAGCGCCTGCTGGAGGACCGCAAGGATGTGGTGGTGCTGGTGATCCTGCGCCCCGCCGCCCACCGCTCCCGCTACGTGAGGCTGCGCCAGCGCCTCTGCCGCCAGAGCGTCCTCTTCTGGCCCCACCAGCCCAGTGGCCAGGCCAACTTCTGGGCCCAACTGAGTGTGGCCTTGACCAGGGACAACAACCAGTTCTACAATAAAAACTTCTGCCAGGGACCTACAGCTGAATAGGACTGAGCAACTTGGAGCATTGCCGCCGCCTCCAGGCTCAAACTCAACCTCTTTGTAAGGCACGTGCCCTTACCTGCCTGGAGCTCCAAGTCCTGATGCCCTGCACTTGGCATATAGCAACAGTTGTTGTTAGGTTTCATCGAGTCGACAACTTATGGGGATCCTGTGAGCAACAGATCTGAACCTTGTCCTGTCCTATGCTATCTCACGATCTCTGATATGCTTCTTGTTGTTATTGTTATGTGCCGTCGAGTCGTTTGCGTTTGCGACTTTGCGACTCACAGCGACCCTATGTACAACAGCCCTAAAACCTGCTCTGTCCTGTTTCAATCGCACTGCTTCTGACACACCTATCCCAATTACCCCAGTCACTGAATCAATCCACCTCATAGAGGGTCTTCCCCTCCTGCGCTGTCCGTCCACCCTACCAAGCATGATGTCCCTCTCCAAGGATCTGTCTCTCCTTACAACGTGTCCAAAGTATGTCAGACGAAGCCCCAGAATCCTGGACTCCAAGGAGTAGCCTGGTTTAACCCTCTCCAAATGTGTGATATGCTTGAGCCTAATATTAATTACAGTCACTGTGCCATTTCATCTCATCGAGGGTCTTTCTCTCTTTCTCTGACCCTCCACCTTTCTCAACATGATGTCTTTTTTTCAAGAACTAGTTCCTCCTGACAACATGTCCAAAGTATGTGAAATGAAGTTTGACCACCCTTGCCTTTAAGACGTACCCTGGTTGCATTTCTTCCAAGACGGACTGGTTTGTTCTTCTGGCAATAGATGAAGATATTCGGTACTCTTCTCCAACATCAAAATTCAAAGATGATGATTCTTCTTTCATCCTTATTCATTTTCCAACTTTCAGATGCATAGGAAATAATTGAAAAGATCAGGCACATCTTAGTCATTAAACAGACTTTTTTTTTTTTTAATACTTTGAAGAGGTTCCTGACAGCAGATTCTCCCAATGCAACATTTTTTTAAATTTCTTGACTGTTACCATGGGTGTTTATAGTTTATCCAAGAAAAATGAAATTGTTGACAATTTAAATGTTTTCTCCATCTATCACAATGTTGCATATTGGTCCAGTGGTGAGGAATTTTGTTTTCCTGATGTTGAGATGTAATCGATATGTTCTTGTTATGTGTCTTTGAGTTGCTTACAACTCATAACAACCCTGTGTACAACAGCTCTGAACCCTGCTCTATCTTGAGGCAATTTCATTGTCTCTGACACACCTACTCCTCTTACCCCAGACACTGAGTCGATTCGTCTCATCAAGGGTCTTCCTCTCTTGCAGTGTCCCTCCACCCTCGCAAGCATGACATCCCTCTCCATGGACTGGTCTCTCCTTGAAACATGAACAAAGTATGTCAGACAGAGCTTCAGAATCCTTGCCTTCAAGGAGAACCTGGTTTCACCCTCTCCAGGATGAACCTGTTTGTTCTCCTGGCAGTCCATGGTATATTCAATACTCTTCTCTAGCACCACAGCTCAAAGACATCAATTCTCCTATTATCCCTAGTCATTGTCCAGCTTTCTGATGCATAGCAGGTAATTATGAAGACCATCAGGTACACCTTAGTCTCCAGACTGATATTATTACTCTTCAGTACTCTAGGGAGGTCCCTGACAGCAGACTTTCCCAATGCAATTTGTATTTTGAATTGTAATTGATACAGGTATTCAAGAAATGTTACTGGAATATTGGACAGTAAATCCTGAACTCACTGGAGAGGAAGGGTAAGGGACGAAAGGAGAATTGAAGTGCTTCGGGAGAATTTACAATGGGGAAGGGAGGGTCTTCAGCAAGGGAGGAGGCTGCTAAAGGTAGATTTGGTCGTGGTATCTATTTAAGAAAGTCTCAGGATGATATCTGAAATGTAGTCCTAATCTAGGGTGGGTCTCCTGCTTCTTCCATCCTTTCTCCTTGGTCCAAATCCCTGCTGTGTGTTGGCCTCAGTATCTGTCTCTCTTGCCCACTGGACTGAAAAGCTCTTGAACGCATATAGAACCTACAGACCTGG
Source organism: Elephantulus edwardii (assembly GCF_000299155.1). Lineage (NCBI taxonomy): Eukaryota > Metazoa > Chordata > Mammalia > Macroscelidea > Macroscelididae > Elephantulus > Elephantulus edwardii. Next base: position 9,849,331 of record NW_006399863.1, read on the forward strand.
CTCTTTTATGGTCTCCAGCAAGGCACCCTGTGGTAGAAGTTTTGGTCAACACTTATTCCCAGGTTGAGAACTGCGACCTCTAGTGGTCAAGCCTGTGCTGGGCTAAGGAGACTGGCTTAATGTTTGCATTGGAAACATCTGGAGGTGCTGGGTCTCTCTGTTATCAAAAAGATAACTACATGATATTCAGATGGCCAACATGAAAAAAAAAACTCTCAAGATCATTAGCTACTGTTGTTGTTACAAGTGCCGTGGATTCAGGTACGACCCATAGCAACAACAGGTCTGAACTCTGTTCTATCCTTTACCATCTTTATCATCCTCAACACATTTGAGTCCATTGCCACAAATACTTCATCAATCCAGCTCACTGAGGGTCTTCCTCTCATTCACTTAACCCTACACCTTTCCAAACATGATGTCGCTTCCCAAGGAATAGCCTTGCCTAACAAAACCTCCAAAATAATGTGAGGCAAAGCTTCACCATCTTTGCCTCCAGTGTACACATTGGTTGCACTTTTCCCAAGACATAATTATCTGTTCCTTGGGAAGTCCATGGGATGGATATTCGGCACTCTTCTCTAGCACCACAACTCAAATGCATTAATTCTTCTCTTGTCATCCTTTCTCATTGTCCAGCTCTCAGAGAGATGTAAATCCAAATTACAATTAGATATCATCTCACCCCAGCAAACCAGCAATGCTCCATCAGACGTTAAACAATAAATGCTCATGAGGGTGTGGAGAGATTGAAATATTCCTACATTGCCGGTGGAAATTTACCTGGCTTTGGTATCAAGGATATGTTTGCTTCATAGAATGAGTCTGGGAGAATTCCATCTTTTTCTATTTTCTGAAATAGTTTATGTAGAATTGATGACATTTCTTCTTTGAATGTTTGATAAAATTCACTTGTAAAACCATCTGGTCAAAATAAATAAATTAATTAAAAAAAACCACCAAAACCCAAAACCATCTGGTTCAGGGCTTTTTTGCCTGGAAGTTGTTTTATTACCTTTTCAATTTCTTCTTTTGTAATAGGTCTGTTCAGGTGTTC
>NW_006399863.1:9850767-9909548 GCF_000299155.1 Elephantulus edwardii
AGAGTCAATGGTAATTTTTTCCTGTCTTTTGATGTGTTTGCTTATTGCTATAAATTGACCTCTGATTACTACTTTGGCTATTTCCCAGAGGTTTTGGTAAGTGGTGTTTTCATTGTCATTTTTTTCAAGAAACTTTTTAATTTTATTTTTTATTTCTTCTAGTAGCCACTCATATTCAAGCAAAGTGTTGTTCAGCTTCCAAATAGAAGGATTTTTCTCCTTTATCCTCTTGCTATTAATTTCTAATTTTGTGGCATTGTGGTCTGAGAAGATGCTTTGTATTATTTCTTTTTTTTATTTTATTTCATTATTGTATTTTATTTCATTATCAGATCTGACTGATACAGGAGGAGATTGTTCCTCCTTCTCCAGCAGAGCATCTGGTGGATTTGAACCGTGTACCTCTGAGATTGCAGTGCAGCTTCTTGCCACTAGGCCACCAGAGCTTGCCTAGGCCACCAGAGCTCACCGCTTTGTATTATTTCTATGTTTTTAAATTTATTGATGTTTGCCTTGTGGCCTAAAGAACATTCCATGCACATTGGAGAAGAATGTGTATTGTGCTTTTTTTTGGGTGCATTCACCTATAAATATCTATGAGATCAAGTTGGTTTATTGTATGATTTAATTCTTCAGCATCTTTGCTGAGTTTCTTTCTGGTAGTTCTATCTTTTCTTTTTTTTTTTAATTTATTTTTTTGTGTGCATGTACCGTCAAATCAGATCTGACTGGTACAGGAGGAGATTGTCCCTCCTTCCCCGGCAGAGCATCTGGTGGGTTCGAACCGTGTGCCTCTGGGATTGTAGTTGCAGTTCCTTGCCACTAAGCCACCAGAGCTCCCCTCTATCTTTTCTTGAGAGTGGTGTATTGAAGTCTCCAACTACTATAGTAGTGTTGTCTATTTCCTTTTTCAGTTTTGTTGATGTTTGTTTTATACATTTCAGGTCTTTCATTTGGAGCATACATATTTATTATTGTTATGTCCTCTTCTTCTATTGACCCTTTAAGCATTATATAGTTAGTGACCTTGTCCTTTGTGATGGCTTTTGCATTGAAATTTATTTTCTCAGAGATTATTATCACTACTCTTGCTTTTTTCTGGTTGCCATTTGCTTGGTATATTTTCCCCCCACCCTTTTATTTTTAGTCTTTCTTTATCTTCATTTTTCAGGTGTGTCTGTTGTAGACAGTATATTGATGGATTTTGCTTTTTTATATAATCTGCTACTCATTTTCTCTTTAGTGGTTCATTTAAACCATTCATATCCAGTGTGATTTTTGAGAAGCAAGATTTTATTGCTTTCATTTTGTTGAGTTCTTTTTGGTGGTGTTGTTACTTTGGTCCATCCTGCTTTCCGTGGCACTTCTGTGAGAAGGACGTCTCTCAGTGTTTCCTGCAATGCTGGTCTCGTTTTTACAAAATCCCTTAGATTCTGTTTTTCTGGGAATATCTTCATCTCTCCTTCATATTTGATGGACAATTTTGCTGGATACAGTATTCTTGGTTGACAGTTGTGTTCTTTGAGTGTTCGAAATATGTCATTCCACTGTCTTCTTGCTTGCATGGTTTCTTCTGGGAAATTAGTAGTTAATCTTATCTGTGCTCCCTTATAGATTACTCTTTGTTTCTCTCTCTCTCTCCTTTCAGAATTCTCTCCTTATCTTTGGTTCTGGTAAATTTGACTATGCTATGGCTTGGTGTTTTTCTTTTGGGGTCTATTCTAAATAGTGTCCTCTCAGCTTCTTGAATATGTATTCTCTCATTCTTCAAACTTTTCTTTTAGTAATTCCTCCACAACTTTTTTGGTGCCTTTGCTTGCTTCTTCCTGTTCTGGGATTCCGATGATGAGCATGTTACTTCTCTTGATGGTGTACCGCATTGTTCTTAGGGTATTTTTTTTCTTTTTCCTTCTTTTTGATTCTGCTTTTTTGCTCTCATAAATCAGTGGCGACAAGTCTATCTTCTATTTCACTGGTTTTGTGTTCCATCTCTTCAACTCTGTTTATGTGTCCCTCCATCATGTTGACAGCATATGAAACATTGGACCTTATATTTTGGATCATCGTTTCTTGTTTTTCCAATACCTCTAATGCCTCATTTCTTTTGTCTGCATTGTTTTGTACTGTTTTTTTAAGCTCCTCCTGGTTTTTGCTTGCAGTGTTCTGTAATCCTTCAAGTTTGTCTTTCACCCATTGAAGATATTCAATCATTGTTCTTTTAAATTCTGTGTCAGAAAGTTCCACCAGACTTTCTGGCTTCAGGAAAGCCATTGATACTGTGTCATTTTTGCGGGGTGATATCTTGCTTTGGGCTTGTGTAGGAAGTGAGGTAGTCTGCTTCTTTTGTGACATTGCTGTGATAGTTTTTCGTGCCTGAGACAATAGTGGGTTCTTGATCTGATGTCACTGCTCTAGAAGAAGTTGGGCAGGCATGCATGCAGATGCACATAGGGTACGCACACACACAGACACATGCAGGGATGGGGGGGGACATGCACGCAGGCCCACATGGGGGTGGATGTGTGCAGGGGGCACCTAGATGGAAAAACCAAGAAGCCTTAGTTTTCCCCTCAAGAACTGGGTCAGCCACCCCAGTTGAGCTCCAGCTGTCTTCTCACTCTCTTCTGCTTAAGGTGAAGGGGTCCCACAATTGGTCCAGCAATCAGCAGTGATCCTCCACCCCAAGTACCTCACTCAAATTCCTGCTGTCCTACTAGGTCCTGGAGGGTGGGTCCCTCCATGACTCACTGCTCCCTGCTGAGGCTCGCTGTTCCCCACCAAGGCTCACTGCTCCCTGCCAAGGCTCCCAAACTAATTATTTTAATAATATTTCTCACTTAAATTCCATCTGTCCTGTGTGCCTGGCTCACTCTGTGCTCCTCCACCTGCCTTTTGAGGACACACATGCAGCCTGACAGTTGGAGCTGGTAAGGGCTGAGCCCAGCTTGGTTGGCCCAGACTGGTTCAGAGCCACTCAGTTTCTCAGGGCCTGCTGGGAAGAGCTTGGAGCTGATTTTGCAGCCTGGCCATGGGCAGTTCTGGGGTTGGGAGTTGTTTTTGTCTGTCCTTGATGCACATCTGGAAAGGAAGTAGAGGCCACCTTCCTCTTTCTGTTGAGGTACAGGGACTCGTGTGATGGGCCATTGTCCCTGCTATCAATTCACCTGAAGGCAAGGCAGAGAGAAGGTCAAGTTGGTCAGAAGTCTTACTTGAACCAGGACCTGCTCTGAGCAGTTGCAGTCCACTCTGGAAGGAGCCCATAGGAATCGTAACATGGTCTCATGCATTTCCCTGCCATGAGGAAATCACAGGGGCTGGAGAAACACAACCACCTTTCCCCCGGAGGCTGGAACCTCTGGAGAAATCCTTGCTGTGTGAAAGTCTGACTTCCTTGTTGTTACATCCAGGAACAACAGCAGGAACCAAGAAGCAGAGCCAGTTCCAAATGCCCTACTTTGCATGTGGAAAGCACAATTTGCCTGTGTTTTGGACCAACCAAGTCTGGCCCTTGGCAGCTCCCAAGCAAAATCTGCATATCTACCCACTGACCTACTCAAGCTGACAGGCTTTAGGGCTAGTAATTCAGGGCTGGGAATTTGGAGATGAAGTTAGAGGCTGTAGTGGGGACTGCTGAATCCAGTTTGAGCTAGGCTGGGAGTGTAGAGTTCTTGGTCCATCTGCAGGAAATGTTCTGCTGTCCACAAGATGAGACTCAGCAAGCTTCACTACCCAGGTCTGCAGGAATTGTTAGGAGCTGATTGCAGACAGGACAGCATGACACATACCTGGCCAGCCATACTTAGTCATTAACAGTCATCGGCTTTGCAAAATCGGGAGACTTAGGACTTGGATCAAATTCCCTGGGGCTTCTCCAAGATCTGCCGTTAATCTTGGGTAGATGCCCTTCCCACTGGAAGCTCAATTTGTTGTTGTCGTTACGTGTTTTTGTGTTGCTTGTGACTCAGCAACCATAGGTACAACAACTCTTAAACTCTCCTGTATCCTGAGCCAAGCTCATTGTCTCTGACACATTGATCCCCATTACCCCAGTCACTGAGTCAATCCATCTCATTCATGGTCTTCCTCTCTTGTGCTGTCCCTCCACCCTTCCAAGCATGAGTTGTGGTGCCAGAGCTCAATTTGCTCACCTGTAAATAAGATAGCCAGAGCCACACTGCAGGTTCTTGTAAAAATCAGTGTCCATGTGTGCAGTAGCAAGGTCCAGGTTGCCACTATTATATAAGGGGATTTGTGCTCAGGACATTGCACTGATGGAACTTGGATGCTTTCTCTTTCCCACCAGAGAGTGATTCATTCAGGCCAGGGAGGACTGGGCAGAGCCCTGAATGGGGGGGGGGGGGGGGTTATGGGCTGACAAGGATGGGGACAGCAGCTCTCTTCAAAAGCATCCCTGGAATCTCGGGGAGTCTGCAGACCCTGGCGTTGCCCTTTCAGGCTCTCAGCTGCTGTGAAGAGTGGGCCCCAACAAGCAGAGGCTGTGACACAAGAGCCAGGAAACCTGATTAGAGGGATTTTTTTAAATCCAAAGAAATTCTATCTACTGAGATTTAAAAATCTCATCCACCCTTCCCCCGCTTTTTTTTTCTAGAGCTTTCTATATAATACCCTAGGCCTTTAGATGTTCTTTGAATTCTTCCCTGGCATTCACTTACTCAAGCCAAGCTCCCCATTTCTAAGGTGCTCACAAGTCAGATCTCTTTCCTACAGCTCTTGCCATTCTTTGTTCTCTTGACACCAGCAGCACTGCGGAGAAAGTGCTTTTAAAGACCTTGTTGACTCAGCTGGCACTTGAGAGGGCCCTGAAGAGGAAACGCTATCTCCCTAAGCATTCAGGACATTGCCCACCGTGGAGGAAAGGGGTGCAGGCAGCTCCAGGCGTGGGAACATGAGGATTATGTGCTGGGACCATGACTCAGCTGAGCTTTCCCCAAGACTGGTCCTGATGTGGGTGGAGGGGCATCAATGCCACTCTCTTAGGATTGCTTTTCTAGGGCGCAGAGGAGGCAAGTGCTGTCTCTCATCCCCCAGCTGCTTGCTTTTCTCATTTGTCCATTCTTCCTTGTGAAATGGATATGGATATTGTTCCTGTTATTCATCCAACCCTCATTTATGGAGTGTTGGCTGTGCACCAGGTACTATACTGGGCATTGAGGATACAGAAATGAGGAGAAAGCCAAGTACTGGCCTTCATGGAGAGGAAACTAAAACCCCCCAGGGGACAGTCCTGGTGGTGTGAAGGGCAGCAGGGGAGGTCAAGTGATGGTGAGAATATGAGAAGGGCTGCTGTGGCTGGGGCATTCAGGGCTCCTTAGGGACCTTTGTCCTGAGTGAAGACACCATGACCCAGAGTAGAAAAATCCAAGCATAGAGCCTGAACAGACTGGGATTTCTGAGACCCAACTTATGGAATAGTGGAAACCAGCAAATGTGGGTGGGATGGCAGATAAGGCCTGAGAAGGTTTTGTCAGACGGAGGGATCTGGAGCCAATCAGAGTGTAACAGGAAGACCCAGGAGGTGTTTGGCAGGACAGGGACACAATCTTTTTAAAAAAGATCCCTAGGCTACAATGTGGGGAGGCTGGGGCAGATGCCACATACAGGGTAGCAGCAGTGGTGACAGAAGTGGCCTGACCAGCAAGCTTACAGGGCTTGTTAGTAGTCTGGATAAGACATAGAGACAAGATGAGGCCTGAGGAACTAGGAAAGACACAGGGGAGAGCAGCTGGGCAAGGCAGGCAGAGTCAGGAAGCTCCAAGTCTCAGATGGCAGGTGTGAGTACAGATGGAACTGAAACTCTAAGGCTTGGGAGGATCATGGAGGGGAGATGAGCCCAGTGGGGACCTCAGCATGTATGGGAAGATTCAGCTAATGGACCATGAGGGAAGCGAGACATAACGATCAGCAGAGGTAAGAGCACAGCTCAGAAAAAAATTTTAAAAAGCAGCTAAGGATACGTTGGACATATGGCGACGGAAAGGTCTAGCGAGAGGAAGACAGACTGACCTCTGGATTTGGCTGGATGGAGGTTTTCTAGTAACTATGAAGAGTAGCCTCAGTAGGAAGAAGGAAGTAGGAAGACCCAGATGGGACAGCAGTGGAAAGGGGGGTTGGATTGAGGGAGGACTCTCTTTTGAAATGAGTGACAAACAGGATGCCAAGGGTCAACAAGAAGAAATTTACAGAGAAGAGATGGCTACAGGAATGTCTGGGATGGGACCCAGAAGAGAGGAGGGAGGGGGTAAGGGAAGGAGATTACAGGGATAGGAGGCAGATGGTGGAGGATGTGGTGAGGACAGACACACTGGTTCCGACTTTCAAGGGGAAGTGTGAAGTGGGGGCAGTAGGTGAGGTGGAAGAGGGGAAGGAGCCAGCTGCAGGAGGGCTGACAGTGAAGGTGCCTGTGTGAGATGAGGGGAGAAACGAAAAGGCACTGGCTATCATGGCGTGTCACCTCTTTCAGAGTCTTCCAGCTGCTTGGGGACAGCTGGGTTAGCCCCTGGGGGAAGCAGACAAGAAGAGGTGGTTATGGCAAGTGGACTAGACGGCTCTATCACCTCACTGGGTCTGAAGCCAAGACCAGAACACCAGAATGTTTTTATGTGTTTTATATAACCATACAATATGGACCACATGAAATGGATGTAAAAAAAAAATTAAAAAAAAAATCTCTTTTGATTCAGCATCCAGTAGCAGGATGGATCACTTAGCAAGAACTTATTTTGGAACTATGGTTTTACTATAGATTTTAATATAATTTAATTTACATATAAAGACAACTATACGGATATGACATGGTCATCGAGGTGACACTCAGGCCTGAGCAGAAACCAACTTGCTCATGCCCGAGAAGTAGGACTTCTCTTTTTCACTCATCACTTCGAAATGCAGCGGCCGCCTGCAGAAGTTGCACTCAGCTGAGGAGGAATGTGGCTTCAGCTCTAGCCCCACTCGCTTCCACGTGGCAAGCAGTTTTTCTGGGGGGAGAAATGTTTTTTAAAATTAAAAGGGTGGATATATTCGCAGGAAGTGAAAATATGTATCCATGCACAATATTATTCCCAAGAGTAAAAAAGAGACCACCCAACTGTAACTCAACTAAATGAATGGATAAATAACACGTTATGATATATCCACAACTGTATGGAAGATTATTTGGCAATTAAAAAAAATGCAAGGCTGATTCATGGCATAACACGGTTAAACTCTGAAAGCACTGTGCAAGATACAACGGATCACACGGTGCATGATTCCCCTTCAAAGAAGTATCGAGAACAGGTGAATCCATACACATCAAAAGGAGATGCAGTTGCCAGAGGATGAGCAACTGCAGTGACTGATGAATGTAACAAAAACAAAACAATGCACAGCTGACCCTCCTGCAGGTTTCCTGAAGCAGTAAACTGTACAAGAGGAGATGGTCTGCCTTTGTCCTTCAGAGCAGCTGATAGATTTGAACAGCTTTCCTTTGCATTGATAGCATCATTGTTTATCCACTAGACCGCCAGAGGTCTCTATTGAATATGAGGTTTTACAGATATTAAATTCAATACTAAATGCTAAAATTCATGGAAATGTGTACTTTTTTAAAACTCATGGAAATGTATACTTTTTTAAAAAGGTGAATTTTATGATGTGATTTTTTTACTCTGATAAAATTGTTTGTTCTTGTTGAGTGTCATGTATAACTCATATTGAGCCTGTGAACAATAGTCTGGACCCTGTCCTATCCTGTGTCATCCTCACAGCCTTCAACATCCTCAAACCCACTGCTACAGTCACTGTTATCAATCCACCTGGTTGAAGGTCTTCCTCTCTTTCTCCATCTCTCCACCTTACCAAGCATGATGTCCCTCTCTAATCAACAGCCTCTCCTAGCAATAAGCCCAAAGTATGTGAGACGAAGTTTTTATCATTGTTGCCTCCAAGGAGCACTTTGGCTGCACCAGCTCAACTCTGGCTTTCTTTTCTAAATATGCAAAGAAGCCACACAGCCATTCACACTGAAGAGTCCTAACAGAGTGGCCCTAAAGCCTGTAAGGAGGCTGAGCGCATGGGCGCTGGGAGCAGGGAGCCCTCCACCCTTCCTGTAGTCTTTGCCTTCAGGAGAGGGGGCGTGCACAGCCCAATGCAAGGCTGAGCAATTACCACTTTGAGGGAGCAAATGTGAGACTAGTTCAGGGACCACACTAGGCCGGGGCAGTAGAGAAGTGCTGAGGCTGAGGAGACTCAAGTGTCCAGGAGCCTCTCCTCTCCTGCAGCAGCCAGTACTATGCACCCCTAAGTCATATACTCAGGGGGCCCCCTCATAACTTACAAAATGACTCCCACACCATCTTAAAGAGAATCAAATGACCAAATGCCTTGTAGGGTTTTGACCCTCGGAGGCAATTTCTATTTTCCCATGTGTTTGCTAATTATGTTTTTTATTGCTGTAAACACACATAAAATGCAGTGTTTGCCAATTCAGCATTTTGTGGGTATATAATTTAGGGATATCAATTACATTAATCACATTATGCAACCACCACCCATCAACTGTTGCCAGATTTCCCAACACGGCAAACAAAAACTCATTACTTCCTTTTTTTTTTTTAAACTCATTACTTCCTAAACGCTGAGAACCATTACTCAGAAAAAGAAGAAATAAATCTTAATGCCTTTAATTATAATTACTGCAAAGACAGGTTGAGCCAAGGCCCGACGGCAGCCCGCCCGCCAGGGTACTCACTGACGAAGTAGTCCATCATCTGCGGTGTGTGGTGAGGGGTAGGGGCAATCCGCAGGAGCTCTTCTCCGCGGGCCACCGTGGGGTAATTGATGGCCTGGACATAGATGTTGTGGCGGCTCATCAGCTCGTCACAGATTTCTGTGTTTTTAGCAGCATCTGCAACCTGAGTTTGGTGAGAGGATTCCAGGTGAATATAGTGCCCGAGGGCCCAGGCTGGAGCCAGACTGCAGCAGTTAACAGTGAACTTGGGAAAGGGAAAGTGCTCCCCAAACACCTGCAACCTAAAGGGGCGGGGAAGTGAAGCTACACTACAGATACATTTCACGCTGATATCCTTCTCATAAAAACGAAGTGGTTTTACAATCCAGCTCACACCTGTGGTCTCTGCACCCCAGGATGTGTATTCCCTGAGGATGAAAGTAACCAGTTACTTTCAACTGTGACAAGAACAGGTTAACATGTGCAGCAGGAAGAGCAAGATCTACTAAGAAGTTAATTGACTAGAACGACACATTTCAAAGCTCTGGTTTCCGGAGCTTTCCAGATCCCTGTTCTGTTTATCCAGTTAAGGCAAGTACTCTGGAGGGGGAGCCTCTACTCCAGCCTGCTGGGTTCAAAGACTTCATTCTCATTGTGAAGTCAGCCAAGGGTGGAAATACTGCAGAGGGCTCCTGGATATGGCCGCTGCCCCTGCAGTCACCCTGCGCAAACTCAACCTCAGGAAGGTATCAAACGGAACAGAGACAGGCCATTACCCGGATGGGGATGATGTGACTGGAGCAGGGGACCACCGGGAGGCCAGCGTCCATTAACATCTGCCTCATGAGCTTGACGCTGCGCTGGTGCTGGCGGCGGAGGGCCCGCCCCTCAGAGCTCTTCAGGATCCGAACAGATTCCAGGGCTCCAGCCAGCAGCATAGGCGGCAAGGAGGTGGTGAAGATGAAGCCGGCAGCATAGGACCTCACGGTGTCAATCAGTGAGCTCGTGCTGGCAATGTAGCCTCCAACACAGCCGAAAGCTTTGCCTGGGGGGAGATGATCCCATTTAGAACACTAAGAGCGTCTCAAAGTACACAGTTAAGGAGTTACAGAGCATCGAAACATTTATTTCTTCCTTAGTATCTTAATCTCCAGAGATGGAAGGAAGCAGATGCTGAGGAAAAGTTATGGAAGGGTCTTGCCTAAAGTAACATGGCTCAGCTAGTACCTGACCTGGATTAAAATGCAGATCTCCAGAAGAGATCTGGTAGCCCGTGACTGGCCACAGGGTAGTCTAGTGTCAAGCTGGTGGTCCCTTATGTGTCTTTTCCACTTAGCTGTGTCCTGCCACGTAGCTCTCTCTCCTACCAACTGGACCACTTGTGCTCTCTGCAGTAGGGCCTGAGCTGCTGTCCCTAAACCATTCCCTCATGGGGACATTACTCTTGAGGTTGGGATGTAACTCAGCTAAGGCACTAACTGCTTCAAAGTGACCAGGGTCATTTTCTATTTAAGTGAACACAACCCCCCCATGTCATCAAATGATGACCCACAGTGGCCTACAGGACAGAGCAGGCCTGTTTCGGAGGGTTTCCAAAGCTAAAAGCTTCATGCAAGAAGATGGCTGTACCTCCTCCCAGGAGGCTAGTGAGACTGAACCCCACAACCGTTTGGTTAGCAGCCAAGAGAGAAACCCAATTCATATTTGCCAGATAAATACAAACACTCAGAACCTGTTAAGGCTGATCTGGAGAAGGGGTTAGTTTTCAGTTCTCAGTCTCTTTATATAATCTGGGTCTCAACTTTCGATATTAAGGACTCGAGAAGAGTCCTCACAGATCTTGACGTTATGTTGTGTAATTAACATTCCTGCTTGAATTCTATTCAGGGGTTGGACTGGCCTGAACTCCCATAGTGGAAAATTTCTCACTAGCATTTTCTATTTCACAATGACCACATCTTCAAAGTGTCCACGTCAAGAGAGGTTCTTGAGAAACAAAGAGCAGTCAGGATCAGCATACCATGAACAAGTATTTTCTCCTGGATGGGCTGTACCTTGAGGACTCAGGCCTGGTCTGCACCCATTCTCACAGTCCCTGACAATGCTGAGGAAACCCTCTCGGCCTGCCCCTCCTTTGCCAAGTGCAAACTGCCAAGTGGTATTGTAGTGGGCGACAACAATGGTCTGCAACTGCCTTACTAACTTCTGAAGGTTTCTGAAAGATCGTTAATTTTTTTTTAAATTATTATTTTGTGTGTGTGTACCACCAAATTGGATCTGACTGGTACATGAGGAGATTGTCCCTTCTTTTCCAGCGAGCTTCTGGTGGATTTGAACAGCATACCTCTGGGACTGCATTTCAGTTTCTTGCCACTAGGCCACCAGAGCTTCCTTAAATTTCTATACTTTATGTCATCATCTTTCTAGTATAATTCTAGGGCCCACCTAGGAAATGTTCAGTGATTATCAGTAACTCTTTATCTTCTCCACAGGAAGGAAAAAAAAAGAGAGAGAGGCAAATCCTGTTATTACTTGCATTATTTTGATGAGGAAATGGAGTATAGAAATGTTACATGCTAACTCAAAGTCACAAAGCCAGTGACTAAGGCAATCAGGAAGTTAAAGCTTGGTGGCATTGCTCCAGAGTTTGGCTGGATGTGAGACATCATGTCTCTACTAGGAGGCCAGAGGAGATAAGGAAGAATGTTTTTCACCTCCCAGGCAGAGAGCTTAGCCCTTCACAGCACCTGAACCTGGAGGTATGCACAACCACTCTAGAATAAAAACAACACTAGAATTCTTCTTCATTTTTAATTGATAGTATAATCTGAGGCAGAGAGAGATAAGACTCTCAAAAAAAAATGAGATAAGACTCTCGGGAATGAGCTGGCAGTCAATGGTATTTTGTCATGTTGGGCTCTGAGATTATTGATTCTAGGAAGCCTGCCCCACGACTTCAGAGATTCTGATAACCTGTGCTGCCACTTCTGTGTCCAAAAACTCACTCAGAAAGTGGCCCAGGCTTTGGCTACTCTATCTCTTCACCTGATGTCGGTCAGATTAGTTACTTCTGGTCTTGTTAGGAAAAGTTAATGGAGACAACAGAGTAAGCCAAGTACACATACCGAGTGTTCCAGAAATGATGTCCATTTTTGGCATGATTCCATCTCGGTCACCAATCCCTCCTCCTTGAGCACCATACAGCCCCACTGCATGCACCTCGTCCACAAACGTGATGGCTCCAAACTCATGGGCGACGTCACATAGCTCTTCCAGGGGACACACCGCTCCTGAGGACAGACCAGAGGCTGTGCTGAAAAGCTTGCTTTTTCATAAACTTTTGTTTTGGTTAGAGTTAGGCAGAAGAAAAAAAATGACTAATATTGTAAGACACTATTTTTAATACTAAGAAGAAAAAAACCCCAACTTCCTAAAGGGGTTATTCCTTGGAAGGGGACATCATGCTTGAAAAGGTGGACAGTCAGTAAAGGAATGAGATGGACTGACAGAGTGATGATGGTGGGTTCAAGGGATGACAAGGATGGCACAGAATAGGACAGGGCTCAGGTCCACTGTTCACAAGGTCACTATGAACCAGAGTTGACTCAATGGCTCTTAACAATGTCTAGGTTATTGTGAGATCTTCGAACTCAGTAAAATGGAGAGAAAATTCTGTGCATGGAACCAAAAATCCCAGTATAAAACTGAACAAAAATAAAGTGCAAATTCAAACCCATACTGTTAAAACAGCTTGGCCTAGTTTGATAATTTAAGGTTTCAGATTAGCCTCTATTTAAACACACTGAGACTCACCATCCATTGAGTGGACAGTTTCGAATGCGACAATCTTGGGGACCGCGGGGTCGGACCTCTGCAGGAGTTCTCTGAGATGGCTGACGTCATTGTGACGGAAGATGTACTTTGGCACGCGGCTGTTCCGAATCCCCTGGATCATGGAGGCATGGTTCCCAGAATCTGAGTAGATTTCACAGCCTAATGCAACAAAAATACTATTACCATCTACACCAAACAGAAATCACTCTCCAGAGAGACAACAGACAATGCCCTGAAAATACAGGTTTGTCCCATTTGAGGGGAAAAAAGACTCTGCGTGCCATCTTCTTTGTGGCAAAATAGCTAACTAGTGTTTCTGCTTCAAGAACACAGACCTACAAGCCTCACCCTCAACTGAGTGCTGCTGGTATGTCTTTTTTGCTGTCAAATTTCCTCTTAGTGATAAGAAACCCAAACATCTCTCAGGTCTCCAGGACAGACTTCCTCACCTGGCAACATCTTAGCCAAGGTGAAGAGGGTTGAGTCGTTGGCTACAAAGCAAGAAGAAAACAAGAGTGCTGCATCTTTCCCGTGGAGATCAGCCAACTCCTGTTCCAGCTCCACGTGGAATTTACTAGTTCCAGAAATATTTCTAGTCCCACCAGCCCCAGCACCATGCTGTTTCAAAGTCTCCCTGTAACAAAAAAAAAAACACCAGAATATTAGCTAGAAAAAGAAATTTCACGATTCTAAATAGAATGCGGATTGTCTCCCTTTCTAGGATCCAAGAAACTTATAGTCATCTATCAATTTTTTCTTAGATGAAACTCAAGGTCAGAAGTTTCACCAAGTGTTCATCTTCAGACTAGGTGGGAGAAAACAAATCACCTATAAGGGGTAATCAACAACAAATGCTCAATGAACATTGATTAAGTACTTAGGCGTCCCTGGGGTCTACTGGGTTAAGCCCTCTACAAACCAGATAAGGAACACATCTGAATGTTATGTCTACCACTAAACCTTTTCTAAATCCTCTTTGACCTTCTGGAAGTTCCCTATCTATGTACTATTCTAGCCCTTTTTGAATGCTGTTCAGCAGTATTTTGGTTGCATGTGATAGTAACGCTACTGTTCCACAGTTTCCACATTCAGTTGGATCACCTTTCTTGGGAATGGGAACAAATATGGACCTTTTCCGATCCATTGGCCAGACAGCTGTCCTCCAAATAACCTGGCAGAGACTTTGAGCATATTGGTAGGAGGGGCTATTCCTTGGAGAAGGACATGATGCTGGGAAGGGTGGAGGGTTGGTGAAGAAGAGGAAGATCTTCAACCTGGTGGATTGAGAAGGTGACTGCCGCAATGGGCTTTTGTGTGTCAGAAATTAAGAGGATGGCACAGGGCTCAGATTTTTTGTTCATAGGATTGCTATGAGTCGTACTTAACTTGATGGTTTCTAACAACACAACAATCAATCACTAAACCTCAGATGGGACCCTCTTTAGGAAGCTTCCCTGTAGAGTCTGACAAGCAACTTTCCTAAGGATCTTCCCCAATTACGGTGATTCTTCTGAAGGACATCAATGAGGGGATCTACCATTTCTTCTGGAGTCATTCTGTGGTGCACATGGTTGCGTGGCTGCTAACCAAAAGGCCAGAGGTTTGAGTGTGCCCACAGGTGCCTTGGAAGACAGACCTAGCAATCTGCTTTTTAAACATTAACCACTGGAAATCCTTTAGAACACAGTTCTGCTCTGGTGCTCATAGGTCGCTATGACTGGAATCAACTTTCTGGCAACCAGTGGTCCCACCACTTTTAATGGGTCTTTCAGGTAGATTTTTCCTTCAGTGCTGCTGGGTCCTCCTCTATTCACAGCTGTGACCAAGGATGTCTCTGTGTAAGGTTGCATAGCATTTTCATTAAAAGCATAGGAAGCTCTAGTTACCTAGGGGTAAGGAATTGCACTGTCAACTCAAAGGCAAGTGGTTTGAATCCACCAGACCCTCTGCAGGAGAAAGACAGGCAATCTCCTCCCATGTGATTTAGAGCCTCTGAAAACTGACTGGAGAGCCAGCTCTGTGTGGTTTCCAACTCAATGGCACATAAAAACAACAAATTAAAAGTATCTCACTGGTGGGCATTGTGGGAAGTGAACTGATATACACAGTTAACAAACCCATGAACTTGAACTGTCACACACCCAGGAGCTCCACTAACTGTTTGCACGTTGCTGTTGTTGTGTACCATAAAGCTGGAACCGACCCATAGCTGACCCTTGGATGGGCTTTCAGAGGAGAAGAATGCCCACCTTTCTCATAGAGAGCAAGCAGTTGGTGGCCTCAAACCACATGCCTTCGGGATTGCAGTGTAGCTTCTTACCACTAGGTGACCAGAGCTCCATTAGAGTTTTTAAAAAGGTGATCTGGGGAGCTCTGGTGGCCTAGTGGCAATGAGCTGCAACTACAATCCCAGAGGCGCACGGTTCGAATCCACCAGATGCTTTGCCGGGGAAGGAGGGATAATCTCCTCCTGTACCAGTCAGATCTGATTGACAGTACACTCACACAAAAGTAATAAAGTAACAAAAAAAAAGTAATCTACAATATTCAATGACTCTTCCTAGACTTCACTAGAAGCAATGCCAACATAACCTGAAATAATACACAGCAGACCTTGCAATGGAGGCCAGCTACCTCCCTTTCACGAGCAAACTCTCAATAAGGGCAATTTTGTTTTTAATCAATGAACTCTTCAACCACTTATACCACTTAAACAGCTGTTGGCTTGCATAGTTTTAGCAACCAAGTATTATTCCCTCATGAAAGATATCATCCCTACATCGAGTAATGCCAGGGGTCTGCTTACATGACTGCTTCACACACGCGGGGGTGACGACTCATTCCCAGGTAGTCATTGCTGCACCAGACCGACACCTGCTTTTTGGTGATGAGGGAGTCTGAGTAGTCGTCGGCCATGGGAAAGACATGTGCGTTCCGGTTCACAGTTTTGAAAACTCGATAGGTGTGGTCATTTTTTTTCTCATCAATTTTCTTCTCAAAGAAACGATCATATTGAAAAGTGGAAATAGCTAAAAAAAAAGAAGAAAAAAAAAGAATAAAAAGATAGTAGAGTCTGGTGGCTAAGGAGGACATCTGGGTGGCAGACCTGGATGCAAATCTGAGCTCAGCAACTCAGGAGACGGGAGATCCTAGGTAAGTTATTGCACATCAAGCAAGGAACACGCTTTTCAATCCTCAATTCATCATGTCACTTTTTGTTTTAACTCTGATGTACGGTTAAGTTAAAAATTCTCCTGCAACAGACAAACAGCAGTAAGACTTACATTTTGGCAAATTATCTTGGAGGAGATGGGACACTCTTTCTGGCCTTTGCTTCCGCATGATATCTTGGAAGTTCTTCAGCAATCCACTGGGCTCCCCATCATTGGTCTTCACACTAATCACATTGGGGTTCACTGGGGTTTGGGTAACCTCTGTAATAAAAGTAAGAGGAGGGAAATGTGACCTATGCTCCACTCATCTTTTAAATTGTGGTGCAAATATAAAAACACCACCTGCCAGTTCAAATGGGGTTTTCTATTTTTATGTGTACAATCCAGTGACACAGATCACGCTCATCAAGATGTATCAGCATCCCTAGTATCTCTGTCCATCACGGCAGAGTCTGTAGGGAGTCGTGTTGCTAACCCAAAGGCAGCACCTTTGGTAGTTCAAATCCACCAACAGCTCCGTGAGATGCAATTTAGAGCTTCTGGAGGGTCACCTATGAATTAGTTCCAATGACTTTGACTTTTTGACTTGCTCCTTAAGCAGTGATCCTCTGTTCCTCTGATAATCACCAATAAGTTTTAGTCTCTCTCTATATGCCTGCTCTAGTGACTTCATGTAAGAGTCATACAAAATTTGCCCTTTTGTGACTGACTTCATTCCAGTACCTCCCAAATATATTATCCAAAAATGACTTCTTGCCTAGTTTATGGACACAAACACACCAATCATAACTACAGGTAGTTGTAACTGAGTGTATGCTTCTTCTCATCTTCTAATTTAGTTATTATAATGGCCCATGTTAGGATTGTTTGGTTTGCAGAACAACCAGCCATTCAAATTCAAAGCTCTCCAGCTGGTCAGTTAACTCCTAAATTTTCATCTCTTCCTGATACGAATCTCAATTTTCTTCACAGAAAACACAGGTCATAGGCATAATTTCTCCATATGAAGTTTTTCTCTTGGGGGTGGAGAGAGAACTTGGCTGTGCTGTGGAAACACAGCTGCCACTGGAATTATGGCAGTGTGATACACAGCCTGGGGGTTCAAAGGCCAGCATTTAATGCAGTCACTAAGAATCTGTGTTGCAGGGCCAAAAGCAATCCCATGTCCACAGGCTGCTTTGTGGGAGAAGGATGGGCACTCTTCTCCCATACGATTTACTACCTCTGAAAACCTACGGGAGGGTCTGCTATGAGTTGGTTCTGACTTGATGGCAAACACCAACACATGGCAGGAAAGAAAGAAAAGGCAGTTAGTAGCAGCCCCAAACTAGAGTGGCTTCAGAAATTAGGCAATTACTCTAAAAGCTGGCCACATCCTACATACTCACCAGAAAGTCCCACATTTTGCAACACTGTCATAGACTTCTATTTATGCTAGGCCCTAAAAGAGGAAGGTGTTTACACAAATAATGGCTAACTACATACAAACTGGGAGGTACAAACAAGTCAAAAGAATGCGTCCATGCTAAGGGCTGCATGGCCTGCGCCTCCTCTGCTCACCTTTCCTCAACATGTGCATTTCCTGCACGTCCTCCTGAAGCTCAAGACTGGCTTTGCGGAATACGGTGCTGCCTATCTGTTTCATCTGGGCTGCCAGGAAAGGGCATTTGCTTGCAGAGCCCTGGCTTGTGGCAGGGCACACGTGTCCAGACGGAAGCTGCGCCCCATCAGAAGTCTGCTGAGCTCCAGCAAGAGTCTGCTGCGGAGTCGGCTGGGATCCATCTGGAGTCGGCTGGGATCCGCTGGGAGTCTGGTGGACCTCAGCTTTGGCAGTTTTGTCCTCTAAGTGAGGAAACAGAGACAGAAATCTCAGATCTGGTGACACAGCACAAAAGCAAGGCACTTGTTTGTCTCCTTGCTCCAGAGTTAAAACTTAATGCTTACTGTGTCCTACAATACAGATACTGCTTATTTATACTGTTGTTAGGTGCCCGAGTCAACCCAATACACGGCAATAGATCTGTATACAATGGACCCAAACCCTGTTTGATCCTGTGTCATCTTCAACATCTCTGCTGTGCTTAAGTTCATTATTTGCAGTCACCGTGTCAATCCGTCTCATTGAGAGTCCTCTCTTGCGGATCCCTCCACTTTTTCAAGAACAATGTCTTTTTCTAAGTACTGGTCCCGCCTAAGAACATGCCCAAAGTATGTGAGATGAGGTCTCACCACCCTTGCCTCTTTGGAGTACTTAGGTCGTACTACAAATGATCCAGCTCACTGGGAAAAACCCCCACAGTCCTGTGGTGAACTAACGGGAACATTCTAGCTCTCTCTGAAACTCAAAGTATTTCTCACTTACAAATCTAAAAATCCGTATTTTCTAGTTTTAGACTACCTAGAATTCTTGGATTATTTCCAGTAAATTCCACTCTAAGTGCACTCAGTGTATTTCACTTGAGGACGCACTTTCAAGCTGCTGTTTACCACATACAGGCATATCTTGGAGATATTGCAGGCTCTGTTCCAGCTCACTGCAATAAAGTATTACATTAAAAGGAGTGACATTACTTTTATGGTTTCCCAATGTTGATAAAGGAAGGGTGTGGTCTAACTGGTAGGGAGCTGTGTTGCTAATTCAAAGGAGGCACCTCTGCGGTGGTTCAAATCTACCAGCAGCTCCTTGGGGGAAGATAGATGGACCATCTCCTCCTGAGATTTCCAGTCTCTCAGAAACCACTGGAGGGTCAGCTATGAGTCGGGTCTGATTTCACAGCAAGGAGCTGAAGTGTATACGATATAAAAACTATGTTTCCATTATACCATATGATCTAACAAGTGTACTGTATAGTCTACTATTATGGAAAAGTCTGAAATAGTGCCAGAACTACCAAAATGTGACAAAGAAACACAAACTGAGCACAGGCTGGTGGGAAAATCATACCCAAACTTGCTCAACACAAGGTTATCACAAACTTTTGATTTGTAAAAAAAAAAAAAAATACCATTAGCTGTATGCTTGCAAAAGATTGGTGTTTTTCCCCATAAACTATGAAATGGCATTAAAATGGAGGTTAACAGATTAGTGTCTAAGTGAATTAAAATATTAGTATTTTAAGAGAAAATAAACTCAAACAAAAAACAAACCATAGGGATAATTACATGCATACAATTAATCTATTTTTTTTAATTGAGATTTTAATGAAAGTTTACAAAGAACTTGGGTTTCCAGTAGTTCGTTGTACATTTTCCTCCCTGCCCTCCACCCTAGATGGTTTTTTCTTGGGGAAAAAGTTCTTTCATTGTTATACAGTCCCCGACTCCCTCCCCAGACCAGTTTACTATGCAGCTTTTATTCTGGACTCTTGTCATGCCAATACCTAATCATATGTTCCTTTTATACAGTTCTCTCCCTTGTCTGGTTCAATGTCATATACATTATTTATCTCCTCTTTTCCTGGTTTTCCCCCAGCCCCCATGTCAGTCCTGTTTGTTTTGTCAGTCCTGTTTTATAACAATGGCGTTATATAGTATTTGTCCTTTTGTAAGTGAGATATTTCACTTGGCATAATGTCTCCAGGGTCACCCATTTTGTATAATAATTTATGAGTTTGTTTTTTTAATGCAGCATAGTATTCCACTGTGTGAATATACCAGAGCTTCTCTATCCATTCATCTGTTGATGGGCACTTAGGTTGTTTCCAACTCCTCGCAATTGTGAACAAAGCCGCAATAAACATAGGTGTGCATATTATCTGCTTGAGTGGCAGTTCTGGTTTCTTTAGGGTATATTTCCAGTAGTGGAATTGCTGGGTCAAATGGTATTTCTATTTCCAACTTTTTGAGAAAGCTCCATACTGCCTTCCATAGTGATTGCATCATTTTATACTCCCACCAACAATGAATAAGGGTTCCAATTTTACCACTACCTCGCCAGCATTTGTTGTTTGCTGCTCTGTTGAATTTTGCGATTGTAACTAGAGTGAGACGATAGCTCATAGCTGTTTTGATTCATCTACTTTCTAATGTAAATGCATCAAAGAAGTCCACTAATATAATAGATCTGGCTGGTAATTAAACTTCTAGTTACAATGACTTCTCCTTTCCCTGAGTGAATTAGTTCACCTTTCTTCATCAATTTCCAAATACTCTTGTGAGTCACAGGCTAGCCTTTCATATAAAACAGTCTGTCAAAAAAGGTTTTCATGAAAATCTTCTACAAAGGAAAACAAACCAAAAGCAAATCACTTGAAGTTCACTACCCAGACCAAGACAACTCCTTACTCAATTCTAAAAGTGTATATAATGAAAAAACCTTTTTTCCAAAGAAAAAAGCAAACTGGGGGGGAGAGATATGCAACAGTGAATGAATGGAAATCCAACTTCTTTATAAACTTTCAATAAAATCTCAATTAAAGGGAGCTCTGGTGGCCTAGTGGCAGGAAGTGGCACTGCAATCCCAGAAGTGCACGGTTCAAATCTACCAGATGCTCTGCTGGAGAAGGAGGTTCAATCTCCTCCAGTACCAGTCAGATATGATTTGACCGTACACACACAAAGATAATCATATAAATTTTAAAAAAATAATAAAATAAAATTAAAAATCTCAATTGAAAAAAAGTACGTACTTATCACAGAGAGTCAAGAACACAGCTCAAAGACTCATTAGTCACAATGGCAACTATTTTGGTAAATCAACTTTTTTTCTAAGTATATGCTTTAAAAATCTTTATATATTTTATATACTACTTATTTACAGTGTTTCCCCCCCCCCATTATAAATATCTGTCTAAGCTAGTCCATGGAGTATGTGACTATCATTTGTCATGACTGCATGGTAGACTACCAAGTGGACAAGCCACAGTTTACTCAAGTGCTAGGGACAAGTAAGAGAGGACCTTGGTGCTTCAGAACAATGATGTCACATAGCACCTAAACAATGCTCAAGAGGAACAAATCCTACAAATATCACCTTTCCACTTAAAGGCAAGAACAATCCTTTCTCTTAAGTCCACACCCAGAGAACAAACTTGAGAGAAACCAGAAAGGTAAGATATTTTCTAGGATTAAGTGGGATCTGAAAAGTTTCATCCCTCCTGGCAGAGCCAGACCAAACTGAATTCAACTTTGATCTCTTTATTATAAACAAACCATTATTATAAAACAGGTATGTTTAATTGTATGTTTGATTAAACCCAAGCAACCTCATGCTACTTTAAAATCCAAAGGTCAAGGATTTGATAAAGAAAAATCTAAATAAAGCATTCCAGTTTACTATGTGCATGAACAAGACACCCCTGAAAACACTAGAACAGCAAGAAACACTGACATACAATCCACAAACCTGTTAACTGCAAAGTTGGCCATTGCTTCATCTTTAAAGATGGAAAAACTATAAGTGCCTCCTAGGTTGTTCCAGAGGCAAGGATGGTGAAACTTCTTCACACATACTTTGGGCATGCTGTCAGGAGCCAGTCCTTGGGGGAAAAAGCATCATGCTGGGAAAGGTGGAGGGTCGGAGGAGGACAGGAAGACCCTCAACAAAACGGACTGACACAGAGGCTGTGACAATGGCCTCTAGCTTACTGGAGATCTTAAGGTTGACAGAGGATAGGGCAAGGGTCAGATTTGGTTATTCATAGGGTCACTGAGTCACTGGCAACTTGATGGCACCCAACAACAACAACAATCCTAGGGGATAAGAACAAGATATGAAATGATCCATGTAACAAGCTGGGCCTGCATGGCACAGGAACACTGCCCTCTGTTAGTGTGAACCTCAATGCCATTGGGCACTGGAACTGCTTCTGGTTAAGTCATGAATGCAGACCACTATCCCACCCTTTCACAGCCAGCCACACTTACTTTCATTGGCTGGGGGGGTCTCTTTGACTTGCTGGCAGTGTATTGCTGAAGTAGACAGGGTCCTGGGGGCTGGCCTGGGCCCAGCTTCCATCATCTTGGGGCAGTTTTGAGCATAGAACAGCAAAGATTTGCCCGCCTTCTGCAGAAAGGTCGGGGATACTCGGGATAAAAACGGGCAGCGACGCACAACAGTCTCCATGTCTGGAAGGAGTGCTGGCTTCTGTAGAAAGAATGACAATGCGTGGTATCAACACTTGTTAATAACCAGGCAAATATTATTGCAATGGCATCCAATCACCTAAATGTATGTTGATAGCAAGGCGGCCTGGGATTATTAATAAGTCTTGCTTGAAACTGGTAAGGACAGCACCAATGTTGGGGGGATGACCACTGTCCATCGAGGTTACTCATTTCCCTTTCATACTCCCGTTCTGTTCAAAGGCACCCACAAAGCACCTTTACTAGATGAAGTAAAGACTGACAATTACCGAAGTGACAGGGTGAGGAAGAAAAGAGAGGAACAGGTTTGGGAAGTCAGAGGCTCCTTGAGGGAGATGAACAGCACAGATAAGACGCCCTGGGGCACACCCAGGAGGTAGAGGGTAGAAGGAGGCTGGAGTTGTCACTGTCAGCTACTCAAGCAGGGAAAGCCGCCTCTGCTCACTGGCAGCCTGGTATTGCCCACAGTTTTAGAGGGCTCCCCGCCAGGCCCTGGATCTGAAAGGATGTCCCCCGGGGACCATGAATGAAAATGGGCTTTTAAGTGACAGAGTAGGGAACAGAAAGAAGTGTGGGGACCCGTGGAGAAACAACCCTGTGGCCACCTGAGAAGAGAGGGCAGATCTTACAAAATCCTGGGTTTGGGATCTGGTGGAAGGAGGCAATCTTTGGGGAACGGGGGTGAGAGGTTATGGGGAGGGGGGAGCGGTCGCGGGCTCTGGAATAACGGGAAGGTGAGAAACGATCGAAAGCATCAGGATCAAAGGGGGATCAAAGGGAATGTTGGGAAGGGGTCAATGGGGAAAGCCGAGGCGGACAAAGATCTAGGGTTTAAACGTCGTCCCCATGATGTCAAGTGTCAGGAACGGTGGGGGATGGTGTCCCCGCAGCGGGGGACGCGGGGCCCGGGCTGGAAAGACAAGGAGGGTACTTTCTTAGGCTGGCTTTATATCCAGAGCGCGGATCCTCACCTGCGCGAGGGGTCTCTACGAAGGAAGCGGCGACGGAGGCGGCGGAGGGGAAAAGTTGGACTCCTGTGCTGATAAGGCGACACTAACCTTTAACCTTCTCTACGAGCAGCCTCAGGCCGGGAGAGCCTTCGCCCTAATATACAGTCCGATTGACCACTGCGCATGCGCTGAGGACGCGGGCTGGGTCTGCGCGTGCGCGCGATCTGGACACGCCCAGAGGCGGGGCGGGGACACCCGTTGACTTGGTAACACTGGCGGGTCTCCTTGGGGGGTTTTCGAGGCCGCTTTACGAATGAACCCGGTCTTTTTTTCCCCCCCTGTACTGACCCCCCAGCTGACTGCCCTGTGTTTCACAATCCCATTATGGGGCGTGAAAGGGCAGGGTTGGGAGGGGTAGCGGCATTCAGGCCAACCGGGATTCTTTTTCACTTGCCGTCTAGTTGTAAACCTTTTACAGTTGGTTCAGAAGTACCCCAATGGTTCCCAAGGCTGTCAGTGTTGACCGAAGCAGCTCTCTGCTTCATCTTTCTTCCCCCAAGCGAGCTCTTAACCACTCCGCCACCAGGGCTCTGAGAATGGGTAGGGAAGGAGGAGGAGGACCAGGGTTTTAAGCTTTCCCCCATGCGATCCTATGAAGGAGGTCTTTGCAGAGGAGATGAAGCTGGGTCACCCACGGATGGATTGGTCCTTGGGGCTGGGATGTGCAGGGGGCTTGTGGGAAAGGTATATGTGTGTACGTGAGGATGAGGCGGGCGGGGGGAGGAGAGAACAGAAGGTTAAAGAGACCCAGTTCTGGTACTTTTGATGAACTTAACTCCGATACATAAAAGGGACAGAAGCAACAGGGCTGGATGGAACCAACTGAATAGCTCTGGTGTCCGGCGTAGTGGAAGGAAATCAGTACATACTAGCTATTATGTTTGTTTTCAGGTAGATTGGTCCAAAGTCCTCTGCTGGCCACCGGAGCACCAGAGTTCAGAACTGAGTAGTACCTCCTCCAGACCACACCTGCAGCGTAGGGTTGGAAAGCCCCATCAGAAACACCAGTCTGACTTCCATGCTCCACACCCTTCCCCGTCTGGCTCAGACTGGGCTGGGCTGGGCTGGCCTTGTCTACGACTCAGAGTTGCCCTCCTCCACTCTTGGAGAAGAAGTTTCTTCCACAACTGGGCACTTAAAGAGAAAGTCTTTTATTAGTGACTAAGGTGTCCATATACTTCTTCATCCCCTCTCCCTGAGCCCCCCTCCTAATAAAAAATGGCTTCAAAGGAGGCAATGTGTCACACACACACACACTACACACCAGCCACAGAGGAGGCACCTGGATCCAAAGCAGCACTAGGACCAGTTTAGGAACCACTGGCCAGAGAGAAGGGGACACAAAGATCAGCTCCTGGCCTGAAACCCAAGTACAGCTAGAAGTAGGAATGGGCAAGGATGTAAGGTGCTTTTGCCCATTTCTGGACTATGTTTCCTATTCTGAGCAATAGGATCCTAATCCTTGTTGTATTTGCCTCACAGGGAGGTCTGGTGGCCTAGTGATAAGAAGCTGCATTGCAATCCAAAAAGCATGAAATTTGAATCCACCAGAAGGTTGGACAGCCCTCTCCCATGGGATTTACCGCCTCTAAAAACCTAGAGAGTCAGCTATGACTTGGTTCCTGGCACACCACAACATCGGCCTTGCAGGGCTGTTTGGGTAGTTAAATAGAAAGTAAAAGTAGAGATCTGGACTTAAAAACTGGACTTGGGTTCTAAATTTGGCACTAAATTGTCTGCCACAACCTGTCTCTGAGGTTTGGTTTCTTCATTTGTAAAGCTGACCCAGCCCTGCCACTTAATAAGTTGACAGAGGGTCAGGGAAAGTCATAGTTTATTGTTAACCAACAGGCTTCCAGCCGTCTGGGAGTTTCCATTTAATAGAGGGAACTGTTGTGAAACAGGGCAGCCTCACATAAGAATTTCTAAACAATTCCAGATGGAGAAGGGAAGGAGGGGGGATTCCCAGGAATGCTTCTAGAGAAAAATCAGATGCTAGCTGGAAGGGGAGATCTACCCAGGATGGGGAGGCTGGGGAGGGGGTGAAGAAGTTTCTTGTGGGAAGACCCAGGCGTGGGTGGGGGCACTGTGAATCAGTCTGTCCACATAGCTGGGCTCCTGGGGTACAGCTTGAACATGGGGCCGGAAAGTTGGATGGGAAAGCCCACAAAAGAGACGTGAGACTTCCCAGCATCAATGCGGACTTACCAACAAGTTATGGTTTAAAATGGTTTAAAATTCCTAGACTGATTCCCTTTGAAACTGTCCCAAGAGAATCTCTCTCTTAACAAGGCCTCGCTCCCACTGATACAGTGGTGGGGTATCTTGTGTTATTTTTGGGACGTACTGCCTAAGCATTTTCCATTTTGAAACTTAGAAGTTATTGTTTGTTGCCATGTATTGTTGAGTCAGAATTGACCCTAGAGAGGGTGAAACCAGACTGCTCCTTTGAGGCAAGGATCTGAAACTCTGCCCTCCATTTTCTGAGGGAGGAGATTGCCCATCTTTCTCCCACGGAGCAGCTGATGGAAACAGCTCAGTTCTTTACTCCTAAGTCACTAGAGCTCTTCAGAAGGACAAGGGCTAATGCAGTGAGTTAGAGTCCTGGTTCTGCCACTTTTGCAGATCTTGGGCAAATTACTCTCGTGCCCTCCACAGCAGTTTCTGCATATATGAAGCAAAAGCTGTTCTCCCTGCCTCCTGTTGAGTGTGAGTAGGTGCCATTCTGACAACTGGATCTCTCTTCTGAAGCCTTTTTCCTTCCCTCTCCCTCATCTTGCTCTCCCCCCCCTTTCTTCTCTTTACCCCTTTACTGACCTCACTCTCTTCCCCCTCCTTTCCTCCTCTCTCCTCTTTCCCCTTTTCCCTCCCTCTTATCTCCAGCTTCATTTTATCACTCTGGCCCTGGGCCGGGGAGCCCAAGCAGCTGGGGTTCAGGCAAGGTCAGGCCCATAGTCTGCGTCATCATCAGCATCAGGGGCCTGCTTCACACGGCATCCGCCCAGTGATCAAGGCAGAAGGAAAATGTCAATGCTGCCCCCAGAATTCATTGCTTCCTGTTCTGGTCTCTAGAACTATTTTTAGCAGAGTCCCTCAATGAGGGATCTTGGACAAGTTTAGTGCTTTCCTCTGGGCCTCAGTTTCTCTCTCTGTCAGCCAGGCAAGACATTCTTCCAACTTTCCCCTCAAGGAGACCTAAGGTAGGAGTAGGCAAGCCTTGAACCCACTACCATCAAGTCAACTTTGATTGATAGTGACTATCGTCAACAACTTGCATTATGCAGAGTACACAACCTTGTTTGCTGAAACTGAGGAGGAACTGAGGAATTTGCTGCAGAAAGTCAAGGACTGCAGCTTTAAATATGGATTGAAGGTCAACATCAAGAAAACAAAGATTCTCACCACTGGGCTGAATGGCAGCATCATATGAAGAGATTAAGGTTGTTAACAGCTTCAGGTTGCTTGGCTATACAATCATCACTCTTGATATCAGCATCTAAGAAATAAAAAGACAGATTGCACTGGAACCTCTCCAGAGTAGTGAAGAGCAATGATGTCAGTCTGGAGACTAAGGTGCGCCTGTCCCAGGCCATGATCTTCACAATTACTTGCTATGCATCAGAAAGCTGGACAATGACTAAAGATGATAGAAGGAGAATTGATGCCTTTGAGCTGTGGTGCTGGAGAGGAGTGATGAATACACCATGGACTGCTAGGAGAACAAACAGGTTTAGCCTGGAGAGAGTGAAATCAGGCTGCTCCTTGGAAGCAAGGATTTTAAAGATCCAGCTGACATACTTTGGGGTTGTTGCAAGGAGGCACCAGTCCTTGGAGAGGAACATCATGCTAGGAAGGGTGGAGGGACAGGCAATGAGATGGATTGAGTCAGTGAGTAGAATGATAGGGATAGACATGTCAGAGACAATAAGGTTGGCTCAGGAGCAGGGTTCAAAGCTGTTGTACACAGGGTTGCTGTGAGTTACAAGCAACTCAATGAAACATAACAACATCATTAGGACAGAGCCCTAGGGTTTCCAAAGCTGTGAATCTTTACAGAAGCAGATTGCATTATCTTCCTCCCTCAGAGTAGCTGGTGAGTTTAAACCACTGACCTTCTAGCTAGAAGTCCAATGCTTCACTTACTGCATTACCGAGACTCCTTTGTAGGGAGCTCTGGTGGCCTAGTGGGTAAGGAATTGTGCTGCCAACCCAAAGGCAGGTGGTTTGAATCCATTAGCTGTGCCACAAGAGATAGATGGGTCTATTTCTATGCAATTTATAGCCTCTGAAAATAGTAATGAATTTGAGTTTTGAGTTTGAAGAGCCACAGAGTTTTAACCAGTACAACTAATGCTTTGCATGACTTTGGGTTGGCTGTGCTCCCTGGGCGTCAGAACCCCTGTTGTGTATGTAGTGCTGGGTGGGCCGTTGAGGAGTGAATGGTCAATCCAAAGAGTGACTAGGGGGTTTGGAAACAGTTCAGCTCCCCTGTGCCCCTGACGGGTTGGAGTTACGAACTTTAGGGTTTGATGATGGCAGGACAAGGAGAATTAAGGGCTTGGACAGGGCTAAAGGGTTCTGAGGACCCCGACACCTGCCTTGTCCTGACTCTGCCTTCGGAACCCTCTGAGGCTCTGACTAGCCTGGGACAGCCAGGTGGGGAAGAGCAGATCTGGGTCCAGGTTTATAAAGTCAGTAGCTGGTGCAAGAACTAGGTTCTACTTGGTTGGATGAGAAAGGGGCTTGAAGTGAAGGGATGGTAAAATCGTCAAGGAGGCAGAATTGGGAGGTCCAGGGAGCAGATGCCCCCCAGAGAGCAGGAAACTCCCAAAAGAATTAACATAGTCATCCCTCCCCAAAAGCCCCGAAAATACCTCTGTTGTTGTGTACCATAGAGTTGGAACTGACCCATAGCTGACCCTCCAGGGGGTTTTCAGAGGCAGTTAATAGCACAGGAGGAGACTGCCTATCCTTCCCCTGCGAAGCAGCTAGTAGTGGTCTCAAACCCCATGCTTTCAGGATTGCAGTGCAGCTTCTTGCCACTAGGCAACCAGCGCTCTGAAGAAGACTCATTCTGCTCAGTGAAATATTTTAGTCACAAAAGGACAAATATTGCAAAATGCCTCTTTTATAAAACAGGACTGACCTGGAGGTTGGGGGGAAGCTAAGAAAAGAGGGGATAAGTAATGTACACTATTTCAACATCAAGAAAACATAGATTCTCACCACTGGGCTGATTGGCAGCATTATAATAGATAGTAAAGAGATTGAGATTGTTAATGGCTTTAGTTTGCTTGGCTCCACGATCAACTGTACCAGCAGCCAGGAAATCAAGAGACGAATTGCATTAGGAAAGTCACCTATCAGGGACCTTTCCAGAGTAGTGAAGAGCAATGACATCAGTCTGGAGACTAAGGTGTGCCTAATTCAGGCCATGGTCTTCGCAATTACTTGCTATCCATCAGAAAGCTGGACAATGACTAAGGATGATAGGAGAATTGATGCCTTTAAGCTGTGGTCCTGGAGAAAACTGTTGAATATACCATGGACTGCCAAAAGAACAAACAGGTTCTAGGTTCGTCCTAGAGAGGGTAAAGCCAGGCTGCTCCTTGAGGCAAGGATTCTGAGGCTTCATCTGACATATTTTTGGAGATATTGAAAGGAAGGACTGGTCCTTGGAGAGGGACATCACATCATCCTTGGGTGGAGGGACGGAGAAAGAGAGGGAGACCATCGATGAGATGGATTGATAGAGTGACTGGGGTAATGGGCGTACGTGTGTCAGAGACAATAAAATTGGCACAGGATAGAGTAGGTTTCAGGGCTCTTGTACATAAGGTAGCTATAAGTTGCAAGTGACTCGACAGCACAGAACACCACCACCACCA
This sequence comes from Elephantulus edwardii, assembly GCF_000299155.1. Classification (NCBI taxonomy): domain Eukaryota; kingdom Metazoa; phylum Chordata; class Mammalia; order Macroscelidea; family Macroscelididae; genus Elephantulus; species Elephantulus edwardii. The sequence goes on from NW_006399863.1 coordinate 9,879,485, forward strand.
TCACCAAATGCTGAAACAGACAAGGGAAAGAACTGTTTAAAAGGAATATATGATTAGGTATTATTTGCATGACAACAGTTCAGAATAAGAGGTGCATTGCAAAGTGGACTGGGGTAGGGAGGGAGGAAATTGTGCAACAATGAATGAATGAAAATCCAAGTTTTCTGTAAACTTTTATTAAAAACTCAATTAAAAAATACTTCTAAAAAATACTTCTAGTGCCCAAAAGATGGGGCCCAGGCATACTCTGTTTGGCTCACATAGTGATTTTTTTTTAATTTACAATCCCCCCGCACCTCTCCCACCACCCCAAGTACATTCCATTATGCAACCTTAATTGTGGACTCTTGTGATAACCATAATACCCTATGATACATCGCTTTTAAATTATTAAGTCCCTCATCTGTTTCAGCGCAGTATACACAATTTATCCAGTTTTTCTCAGTCTTACCCCCACCCTGATATCAGTCCCATTTTACAGCAGTGGCACCATGTAATATTTGTCCTTTTGCGACTGAGATATTTCACTCAGCATAATGTCCTCCAGGCTTACCCATTTTGAATAATATTGAATGAGTTCCTTGTTTTTCAATGCAGCATAGTATTCCATTGTGCGAATATACCACAGCTTCTCTAACCATTCATTTGTTGATGGGCACCTGGGTTGTTTCCAACTCCTTGCTATTGTGAACAGAGCTGCGATAAACATGGGTGTGCATATATCTGCATGGATGTCAGTTATGGTCTCTTTGGGATATATTCCCAGTAGTGGAATTGCTGGGTCAAATGGTATCTCTATTTGCAACTTTTTGAGAAAGCACCATACCGCCTTCCCCAGTGGTTGCACCATTTTACATTCCCACCAACAGTGAATAAGGGTTCCAGTTTCTCCACAACCTCACCAGCATTTGTTGCATGCTGTTCTGTTAAATTTTGCTATTCTGACTGGGGTGAGATGATATCTCATAGTTGTTTTGAACACATAGTGATTTTTATATATAAAAAGAAGGTAAATTAGTTGTCAACATTTAACAATATGGAGATACCAGGCCAGGCTGTGTTTTCTCCAGTTTTTCACGGGTCTGCTCTTTACTGCGTCTCCACCATGAGGACAAGTGACACAACCACGTGATAACACCCACCAGGCCCTAAGGCCCCCAGATCTATGTTCCCATGCCCTAACTTGTTTTAGAGCCAGGGACACTGAGACCCAGAGAGGGAAACACACTTGCTCACAGTCACACAGCAAGTGAAGTGTGGGCTGTGGTGGGATCCAGGTGCCCCGTTTCCATATTCCAGCACTAGGCTTTTCTGTCTTTGTAGCCCTGAAAGGTACAGTCCTTGGAATGGATGGAAGAGGTGGATAGGTAGAAGAAGAGTCAGGCTGGCTTTGAGAAACTATCTAGAAAGGCCTGGCCCAGTCTGTGATGCTTGTCTCATCTCCTCCAGGTCTTGCATGTGATCAGGATCTCTTGAGGTGGCAAAGACAAGGCAGGTGACAGGAACTGATGGGCCTCTTCCTGTAGCCAGGAAGAGCCTTACTCCTGGCTACCTGGGCTTCTAGGAAGACATAGCGGGGTAGGAGCTCTTACAGACCAGTTAGTGAGCTGTTAGACCAGTGTTGGGAAGGGCCTGGGGGAGAGAATGGCAGAAGAGGAACCAACCCAGGCCTGGTTTCATTCTGCAAGAAGCTGTTGCTTTCGATGAGCTAGTCAAGCCTGAGGGGCCCTGGGGAGTGCTGGAGGTGCCCAGTGAGGAGATGGAGCATGGAGGAGGCCAGGGAGGCTGGAGTAGAGAAAGCAAGGAGAGGGCAGCAAGGGGAAGGCCGAGAAGCTCAAATAACTCACTGCACTGGGAGCTTTCCTGCCACAGCCCCTCAGCCCCACGTTCCTTGATTTCATTTATCCCTAGTCGCAGCTTCCACACCAGCACTATCTCCAGGGATATTGACACAGCAGCCACGTTCACTGGGGCGGGGGCTGCCACGGTTGGAGTGGCTGGCTCTGGAGCTGGCATGGGGACTGTGTTTGGGAGTCCCATCATTGGTTATGTCAGGAATCCTTCTCTGAAGCAGCAGCTCTTCTCCTACACCATTCTGGACTTTTCCTTCTCAGAGACCACAGGGCTCTTTTGCCTGATGGTGGCCTTTCTGATCTTCTTTGCCAGGTGAAGGAGCCGTCTCCACCTCCCATAGTTTGTTGGTTTTCTCCCCCCATGTCTCGGTTACCCTAAGTGTTCCTTTCCCTGTACCTCCCCAGGCAGCCTGGGGAAAGTGATTGGCTCAGGGTTTGACTGAGGAAAGAGAAATAAATACTGTTAATAAGATTAAAAAAAAAAAAGAAGAAGAAGAAGCCAAATCCCTGCCAATTACCATAAGGACCACCACAGATGCCACCATTATCAACATGAAAGGCAGCCCTTCACAGGAGAGTTTCATTTCTCTCAGGGCCAACATTTGAAGATCTCCCCAAGACCCATTCTGTCCAATTATGGAGGGACGTGGAACAAAATGTGAGAACAGGAGTGATGGAGGCCCGAGGAAGAGTGGTGCTGGGCAAGCAGGGGCCAGGAGGACTGGCCAGGGAGGAGGGTAATACAATGGAAAAGTAATGATTACAGGAACACCTCGAGTCTCGTGTTCCTTTGAGCATCAGCTGTAAGGACTGGTGCTGTGATTTATATTGTCAGGTCCTTTGGATCAGCCCCTCAGATCAATGAAATGACTAGCCCCATACATGGGACAGAAGCTCAGAATAGTTAAGTAACTTTCCCAAGATCACACAGCCAGCTAGTAAGGAACATGGCTGACATACACCCTGATATCCCACCTAAGGGAGATTGGAGATGCTGGCAGGGGTGGGATTAGGGCTGGGGGTGGGCCCCAGGATCCCATTGGGACCATTTCTCCACTTTTGGTTGGAAGATCCAGTTCAGGCAGGGAGAAGAGAGTACTCATTTCAGTCCTAGGCCACCTGGTCCTTAAGAGAAGCCAGCCATTTCCAGGAACCTCTGGGCAGCCAGCCACAGGAGGCAAGACTCCTTTGGGATGCCATGCACTGAAGTATAGGCGTTCATGCCCTGTCTCCTGCTGGCCAGTGGCTCAGCCTTCCTCTCTGCCCTCCTTCTCTTCTCTGGGCTCCTGGAAGGGCAGAGAGGGTACTGTAGGCTTTCACTTTATGCCCTAGAACTTCTTCTCTCCAAGGCCCAGGGAAGAGATCCCTTCTCCAGGCCTCCTTTTCCTATTCTCACAACTTCCACCTGTTTCAGTAGCACCCATATCAGGAATAGTTCCAACAATAGCCAACTACTATATAGAATTCCATCTCTATTATAAGTGTTCTCATAAGCACTTAAGTATGCGCATCGTTGGTTTTGTGTCTCTCTGTTTATATATTTTTATATCTCATTCTAGTATACACTCTGTGGAGTTACTATCTGCAGCCCCATTTTCAGAGAGTGGCAGCAGGCTGCTTCCTGAGTTCACATCCCAGCTTCGCCCTCCATGTGTTCTTCAGCAGTTGGCATGATCTTTTTAAACCTCAATTTCTTTACGTGCAGAAAGTGGGAACTGCACTTCCATGTAAAATGGGTGTGTGGATAAGACAGCACCTCAATGCTTGGGGCAGGACGGGCACCTGGAAAGAGCACACAGTTGGTGCCAGCTGTTGGCTCCAGATGAGAGAATTGAGGGCTGGAAGAGAGTTTCAGAGCTAGAGCCTGGATTAGCCTTCTGAAGCCACCTCCCGATTGCTTGGTCCTCACCCTGTCTACCACATCCCTTAAAAACTTTCAGTTTAGCCCATCAACAAACGAATGGATAGAAAAGCTGTGGTATATTCACACAAGGGAATACTACGCTGCATTGAAAAATAAGGAACTCATGTAATATTATTCAAAATGGGTGACCCTGGAGGACATTATGCTGAGTGAAGTACCTCAGTCACAGAAAGACAAATACTGCATGGTGCCACTGTTGTAAAATAGGACTGACCTTGGGGTTGGGGGGAGACTGAGAAAGATGGCTTCAACAATGTATACTGCACTGAAACAGATGAGGGAGAAAACAGTTTAAAAGAAATATGTGATTAGGTATTTTTGTCATGACAGGAGTCCAGAGCGAAGGCTGCTTAGTAGAGCGGTAGTAGAGTGGACCTGGGGGGAGGGATTGTAAAACATTGAAAGAATTTTTCTTTTATTTTTTCAAGAGGGTAGTGTACTCGGGGGTGGGGGAAGATTGGGAGAGGAGAAAAATGCAACAATGAATGAATGGAAATCCAAAGTCTCTGTAAATTTTCATTGAAATTAATAATAAGAAAAACAAACCAAAACAAAAACAAAAAAATACCCTTCAGTTTAAGTGCTCGAGGGGCAGCCTATGCCCCCTCTTTCAAGGGTTGGGGTTTAATTAGCCTCAAGCGCTGGTCATGAAAGTGAACCCTATGCACTGTTGAAGCTGGCCTGGTACTGACTAGAGGCTCTTGTGAAAGACTGACAGGCTGTGACACACCAACATTTGCCCACCCTGGAACTGTCACAGCCCTGCTGCGGCCTCCGAGGCTGTTGTAAGTGAAGTTGAGAGCGGAGTAACGGCTAGATAACCGTCTCCTGCCATGAGGAAGCATCTGAGCCCCACTCCCCACCCTGCAGTCCTAGCGAGCTGTCCATCATTACACTAAGCACCTTGCAGGATGGAGCTGGGACCAGCAGAACAGAGGCTCATGGGCTAGACTGGAGAGGGCAGTGGGGGTTCTGGGCCTGCCTGGACCCAGAGCAGCCACAACTTAGCTCCGGTCACTGTCATTCCCAGAAACTTGTTCCTGTGTGGCCAGGCCTTCTCATGCTTCAAGAAAAGCCCCAATTCAACAAGAAAAAGAGGAACAACTCAATTACAAAATGGGCACAAAATATGAATAGACCCTTCACCAAAGAAGAAATTCAGATGGCCAACACGTGAAGAAATGTCCAAAATCTCTAGCTTTCAGAGAGATGCAAATCAAAAGAACACTAAGAGAGCATTTCATCCCAGCAATAGTAGTGAAGTTCAACAGGGCAGCAAACAACAAATGCTGGTGAGGTTGTAGAGAGATTGGAGCTCTCATTCACTGCTGATGGGAATGTAAAATGCTACAGCCACTATGGAAGGTGGTCTGGTGCTTTCTCAAGAAGTTGGAAATAGAAATACCATTTGACCCAGCTATCTTGCTACTAGGAATATACCCTAAAGAAACCAGAGCCATGATACAAACAGGGGTATGCACACCCATGTTTATCGCTGCATTATTCACAATAGTGAAGAGGTGGAAGCAACCAACTACCTGTCAAAAAACAAATGGATAGAAAAATGTGGTACGTTCACATAATGGAATATTACGCAGCACTGAAAAACTATGAACTTTGTAAAACTCTACACAACATGGATGAATCTGGAAGACATCATGCTGAGTGAAATATCTCAGTCACAAAAGGATAAATAATACATAAGACCACCATTATAAAGTAGAATTGATGGAGCAGGGGTTGGGGGAAGAGAACGGGAAAAGAGTGGATAGATAATGAGCACTGCAATAGATGAGGGAAAGGATTATCTGAAAGGGATGTATAACTAGGATTATATGTGTGACAGTTAACAATCTAGAACAAGAAATGCATTACACCCATCAACAAACGAATGGATAGAGAAGCTGTGGTATATTTACACAATGGAATACTATGTTGCATTGAAAAACAAGGAACTCATGCAATATTATTCAAAATGGGTGACTCTGAAGGACATTACACTGAGTGAAGTATCTCAGTCATAAAAGGACAACTACTGCATGGCGCCACTGTTGTAAAACAGGACTGACCTTGGGGTTGGGGAGAGACTGAAAAAGATGGGTTCAATAATGTATACTGCATTGAAACAGATGAGGGAGAAAACTGTTTAAAAGGGATATGTGATTAGGTATTTTTGTCATGACAGGAGTCTAGAGTGAACCTGGAGTCTGGAGTGGACCTGGGAGAGGGTTTGTAAAACAATGAAAGAATTTTTCTTTTACTTTTCCAAGAGGGTAGTGTACTAGGGGGGAGGGTTAGGAGAGGAGAAAAGTGCAACAATGAATGAATGGAAATCCAAAGTCTTTGTAAATTTTTACTGAAATTAATAATAAATTTAAATAAAATGAAACAAACAAAAAAAAGAAATGCATTACAAAGTGAACTGACATGGGGGGGGAGGAGGAAAAAGGAGGAAGTGCATAAATGAATGAATGCAAACCCAACCTTTCTGTAAACTTTCATTAGAATCACAAGTAAAAAAGAGATCCAACTCAGGGGAGCTCTGGTGGCCTAGTGGTAAGGAGCTGCAACTATAATCCCAGAGGTGTATGGTTCATAATCCACCAGATCCTCTGCCGGGGAAGGAGGGACAATCTCCTCCTTTACCAGTCAGATCTGATTTGATGGTACACGCACAGAAAAGTAATAACATTTTAAAAAAATTTAATAAAAAAAAAAGAGATCCAACTCCAAGCTTTTATGTGCACAGCTTTTTTGTGGGTGTGTTTTTAAGTGAGGGTATTTTTATATAAATTATTACTCTAAAAACGTCACAACTAGGAAGTCTAAGAGTTTTAAAAGAAACCCAAATTGGCAAATAAAATATATGGATTTGGAGCTGCAAGAAGTAACAAATCCAGCATTTGGAGAGATATGAACTTTCATCTATTGTGGACTAAAATGTAAAATAGCACAGATGCTGTATGATTTATTTTTAAAGAGTAAAACTTAATAATTTCATGGATAATAATTGCATATGATAAAATAAATAGCACAACAGGGTAATCAAAGAAATCCCTTTCCTCCAAGCCTCTCCCGACACACACCATTGCTCTCAAGTTGTGAGTCTTTCCCAAAAGATTCTGTTCATCCATTTATCAACTTCCACCTCTGGTTGATAACCTAGTACAGGGTACAGGCCCAGCACTGTGTTTATAATAAATACTCATTGTTTGCATCTCTATTTTTCTACTTAATAGTAGAGACTGGAGAGGGCTTCATATCTGAACAGACTGTGTGTTTCTTTTTATGGCTACGTAGCACTCCGTTAGGAAGCCCTGGTGACCTAATAGATAAGGAGTTTTGCTGCCAGCACAAAGGGAGGTGGTCCAAATGCACAAACTGCTCTGTGGGAGAGAGGTGAGAAGTCTCTCGTCATGATTTACAGTCTCTGAAAACCTGCTGGATGGTCAGTTATGAGTTAGTTCTGACTCAATAGTAATGAGAGTGAGAGCACTCCCTCATACTTATTCCCTTTGACTCATCCATCACCTACTAAATGAAGGTCAGTGCTTCAAACCCACCTGGCTGTTCTGTTGAGAAAAATGTCATAGTTAGGTGTTGCTGAGTTGATTACAATTCAACAAACCTACGAACAATAGATCAGAACAATGTGCTCCTGCCATCCTCACGATCTGCACTGGGCTCAAGCCCTGTGGTGGAGGATCTTCCTGTCTTTCACTGACCTTTTTACCTTTTCCAGTATAAGAACTGACAACTCCTGAGGTCACGCCCCAAGTGTGTGAGAAGCTGTTTTATCATCTTTGCCTCTGAGGGGCGCTCTGGCAGATTTGTTTGTTTTGTTGGCCATCCGCGGGGTGTGTGTGGGGGGGGTGAAGGTGGGATAGGCTACTTCTGTAAAGACTTATGGCCTTGGAACTCTACAGGCCAGGTCTCCTTCGTCCTACAGGGTCGCTGTGAAGTGGGATCAACTTAACGGCAGTAGGTTTGGTTTGGTTTTATTTTTGTTTGTTTGTTTCTCCCCCGTGTACCATTGAAGCGGATCCCACTGGCACAGGAGGAGATTCCTCCTCCTTCTCCAGCACAGCATCTGGTGGATTCGAATCACACACTTTTGCGATTGCAGCTTTTTTCCACTAGGCCACCGAGCTCCCTTTGCAGTAGGTTTTTCATCCTCAATTAGTTGTTCGTCCTAGGGGAGCTCTGGAAACCTTCGGTAAAAAGTTGCACTGCCAATCCTAAGGCTGTGGTTTGAATCTATTAGCTGCTCATTGGGGGAAAGATGGTCCATCTCCCATGTGACTTAGAGCCTATGAAAGCCCACTACAGGGACAGCTATGAGTCAGTTCCAGCTTCAAGGCAAACAACAACTAGCTATTTGGTGACTTCTAACACTTCGTAAAAATCTCCTGAAGCATGCCTTTTTGTTTTAAGTGAGGCCTTCTGAGGGATATATCCCTATACCAAATCCCCAGGGCAAAGGATTTGTCTTTTATTCCAGTTTTATTTTATTTATTCTGATAAATCATATGTATTTTTGTAAGCAGTCTCAGATGCTTGCTGGAGTAAGGCAACTTTCAGGAGATGGGTAAATGGTTGATTCATTCGGTTAGTATTTACTGGGCATTGACTGTTTGCCAGCCACTGAGCTGGGTTTGGAGTGGCAGCTGTGGACATGACAGATGCTATCCTTGCTCGCATGGAGCCAGCATTCTCGTGGAGAAGACGTGGTCAGTAAACACATGTGCATCGAGACATGATCTCATGGGGGAGGAGCTCGTCAGGGTGGTCAGAGTGACAGGAACAAGGTTCTCTCTATGTGGGACACTGGAGAGGCCTTTCTGAGGAGGATGTCTTGAAGAACAAGAAGGAGCCCACCATGTACAGATGAAGGAGGAGCAAGCCAGGCTGGGGTCCAGAGTCCAAGCTCTTGGTCACCTCCAGCTCTGGCCACTGGGCCTGGAAGGTTAGAAATGCCAGCCAGTCAAAACAACTATGAGCTATCATCTCACCCCAGTAAGAATAGCAAAATTTAACAGAACTGGGACTCTTTTTCACTATTGGTGGGAGTGTAAAATGGCGCAACCACTATGGAAGGCTGTATGGCTCTTGGCGTTTTCTCAAAAATTGCAAATAAGTTAGCTCTTGTGGCCTAGTGGCAAGAAACTACACTGCAATACCAGAGGTGCAAGGTTCGAATCCACCAGACGCTCTGCTGGAAAAGGAGGGACAATCTCCTCCTGTACCCATCAGATCCAATTTGGCGTGCACACACACACACACACACACACACAAAATAATAATAATAAAAAATGTTTTTTTAAAAAAGTTGCAAATAAGGGGAGCTCTGGTGGCCTAATGGTAAGGAGCTGCAACTATAATCCCAGAGGGGCACAGATCGAATCCACCAGATGCTCTGCCGGGGAAGGAGGGACAATCTCCTCCTGTACCAGTCAGATCTGATTTGATGGTACACTCACACAAAAATAATAAAATAAAAATTTAAAAAAAGTTGCAAATAGAAATACCATTTGACCCAACAATTCCACTACTGGGAATATACCCTAAAGACACCATAATTGCCATGCAGATATATGCACATCCATGTTTATTGTGGCTTTGTTCACAATAGCAAAGAGTTGGAAACAGCCCAAGTGCCCATCAACAAACGAATGGATAGAGAAGCTGTGGTATAGTCACACAATGGAATACTACGCTGCATTGAAAAACAAGGAACTCATGCAATATTATTCAAAATGGGTGACCCAGGAGGACATTATGCTGAATGAAATATCTCAGTCACAAAAAGAAAAATACTGCATAGAACCACTGTTACAAAAGAGGACCAACATAGGGGTTGGGGGAAGACTGAGAAAGAGGGGATAAATAATGTACACTGCATTGAAATAGATGAGGGAGAGAACTGTTTAAAAGAGATTTTTGATTAGGTATTATTGTCATGGCAGGAGTCCAGAATGAAGGCTGCAGAGTGGAGTGGACTTGCAGGGAGGGATTATATAACAATGAAAGAGTTTTTCTTTTACTTTTCAAAGAGAAGAGCAAATTAGTGGGGAGGGTTGGTCAGGGAGTAAAGTACAACAATGAATAAATGGGAATCCAAAGTCTCTGTAAACTTTAATTAAAATTAATAATTAAAAAAATAAAAAACAAGGGGGGAAAAAAAAGAGAAATGCCAGCCAGCACCAAGGAGATGCAGATAGACTTGATTATTATGACTGAAATGGGAACCAGGAGGCCCGGAGATTGGGAGTCTAGTAAGGAGGCCCTAGAAAAGAGTTTCAGGGTTTTTAGGCCTCTGAGATCCACAGGAGGAGCAGTGGGGAGGAGCTAAAAGGCCAAGGCCTCGCTGCCCTCAGTGAAGTCACAAAGTCTGGAGCACAGGGACAGTGGGGACAGGGGCGTGCAGAACAGCAAAGACGGCTAGGCCCAGCTCAGGAATGGGGATACCAAGGTGGGCCTTGTCCTGCGGGCCTTGGGGTTGGGCTGTGGTTCTGAAGCCTGAGTTGAGCCCCAGCTGAAGCAGGCCCAGGGCTCAGGAGGGTTGTGTCAGAGCCAGCTAGCTCTCAGGGGCCTGGGGCCTCAGGTGGGGACAGGCAGCCACATGCTTTCTCAACCTCACCAGACCATCCGGCCTGATAGAGTGCCTAGTTGTGACATGGGCTCAGGGCTTCCCCCTAGTAACTGCAGCCTGCCCACCCAAACTCTGGGTTCCTCTTGGTGATTCACCCCCACTGAGGTCTGTACTTTCACTGCTTCTGTTTAGGTGGGGAGGCCTGGGCTGGAAGGGGGCTCGGCAGCACCTGTGGCCCACAAGGAGACATTCAACGAAGCTTGTTGAATGAATCAATAGAAGAAAGAATGAAGTGCTGACTGTGGGTCATGTGCAAATGAGGCCATGTTGGTGAGCCCTCAGGCCCCGTAGATGTGGCAGTTTGTGGGCAAATTGTGTCAGGAAGAGGCAGATGATGGGAGAACAGAGCAAGGTTGTTTACCAGGTACAGATGTTCATGTCCCCAGCACCTGCTGCCTCACTAGCACCCTTGTGCATTTACGTTCATGTGACCCACCACGTGGTCCCTCACAATGCCTCCTCCTGCAGTACTGGGTCTGGGCTGTGGGCTGTGAGTCAGGAGTCAAAGGCCCCTGGAGCTGAGTGGTGGGGCAGGTAACAGGGCAGGTGGCAAGTCAGCCTCCCTCCCCTGGCTCCTGGCCCTTCCTCCTCAGGTCAGTCTGGGTTCCTGGCTTCGCAGCAGGGAGTGAGGTGCACTCTCACTTAATACTTGTGCCAAGACTGGTGGCCTAGTGGGTAAAGAGTTGCGCTCTCAGTCCAACACATGCAGTTCAAGTCCACCACCTGCTCTGAGGGGGACAGATGAGCAATCTTCTCCTGTGCGCTTCTCCTCCCTCTGTTTTTTTCTCTTCAGAAATGGGCTGGGTAATGCATTCGAGCTCCCAGTAACCCTAAAGCAGCTTACGTCAACAAGAAGCTTGGAAAAAGGAATTGCTGAGCTAAATCCAGGCTGCTTCCCATGTAATTTACAGCCTCTGAAAACCTGCCGGAGTAACGGTGAGCTGCAAGGTGGTTCAGACTCAACAGCACGTAACAACAATAACACTTAGGAAATCAGGTGTTCACAGCCTGCTTGTGTCCTAGCCGACATCACTAGTGTGACAATTCAGGTTTAAGAGTTTTCAGGGCAAGTTTTCTGCCAACCCAACCTGCCAGTCATAATCACAGAGACACATGGTGCACATTTTTCAAATATATATGCTGTCACACTCCCGAGGTTCCCAGAGTCACAAACTTGGCCAAGTGCAAGGTGACTCATTCTGGTCATAGAAACAGCAACACACACCAACATGCAAAAACAAAATAATGCTGTTACAGGTAGACATACAAGTCTACACAGTTGCACCCTGGGATGGGACACAGTCACAGACACATGCGCACAACCACAGTATGCCCACGCTTGTGACAGCTTCCCTGGGGCACACAGGCACAGTTCACCAGGATATGACATGAGCACTGCCACAGTGTACCAATGGCTGTTACGCTGTCGTATGCGGTGACAAACACAGAGTAGAGGCACAGCATCACAGGGGCTGTCTACTGCCTCCCCTCTTCCTTCCTCCTGCCCCTTGTTTGCTTTCTAGGTCTCAGGGGTGTGGTATCATGATCCCTTCACTTCCCACACCCAGCCCACCCTGAGCCCTTGTCTGCCCTTCTTCTGCCTCCTCCTCTGTGGCCTTCTTGCCCAGAAAACTATCAAACTGACCAGAGTGTGGACTCAGGGGGAGTTTCTAGAGTGTAACAGTCAAGCTGTGTGGACAGGGCCGTCTCTTGTTAAGAAGCTGCACTTTAATCTCAAAGGCACTTAGTTCAAACCCACCAGCTGCTTTGCGGGAGAATGAGCAATCTCCTCTCGTGGGATTGACTGCTTCTGAAAAGCTGCTGAAGGATCAGCTATGGATTGGTTCTGACTTAATGCCACACCATAATAATGAGGAGATGAGATTTGATGAAGCCAAGACACTTCTTTCTGGTGATGAGGACAGCCAGAACGCTGAAGCTGCCCTTTGCTAGGCTGTGAGCATCTGGGAGCAGGACCCATCTGGCTCCTGAGTCCCTGCTCAAATCTTTTGGCCAGAGGCCTTATGCAATGAAAGGGCCTTCGGGGGAGTTTTCTTGAGAGCAAGCAAAAGCTCTGACCTGAGATGTCCTCAGGATCTCAAAGGACCTGGTAGCAGGCCTGAGGTGTGGGTGGCTGCAAGGGCCAGGGTGGCAGGACTGGAATCTGACTGGATTAACCTCTCAGGCCCCATCCGAAGCTTCCAGAAGCCACACATGATCTGGCCACAGAGAGTAGTTCTCAGGCCAAAGGAACTTCCTCTTTGAGCAGCTGTCTCATGACTCAGCCATGAGCTCACTCAGCTGGGTGGGCACTGTGTTCAGGAAAGGCCCCCGTGGCAGCTTTCCTTCCTTTGCTTGTTCTGAGATCCTCTCGGACCCCTGATTTCCCAGGGCAGCCCCAGGAGACTGTACCCGAGGGGCTGTGGCCAGGTCACCCCAGATCCTGGGGAAATGGACTTACATTGGATTGACCTAAATCCAGTCAAGGTCATGGTGTGTGCATTTTTCAGAGACAGGAGGGGTCACTCTGTCCCAGGCCCTGTGGGGGAGCCTAGAGTAAATAAAAGGAAATGTACTCCAAACAGCATCTTTCAACATAGCAGAATGCTATGAGGTGTTCTCTGATATCAGAGTTCTGTGACCAAGTAAATTGGGAAAGAGCATTATATAATCCTCTGGGGTTGAACAAAGGTGAACAGGTGTCCTTTCTGTGAGCCTGGGCAGAGCTTTTCATAGATTGAGTGTATCGAGAATGTCTGGGGTGTGAATGGGAGAGCAAGCAATGGGGGTCTCGATTTCTCTAGGTGTTTGATTACCCTTTCCCAGTGTTTCATGAGGCAGAAGCTCTTGTGAAATGCTGGCCCATAAGGAGGCTGTGGTCCTCTGTTCCCCCCTTGTTACAACACAGGTCTCTGGACCCGCCCCCCCCCCCAGATTTCCCTACTGAGCAGAAACTCAGAATTTGCTTTTCTTCTTCTTTTTTAAAAAAATTTTATTATTTTTGTGTGTGTACCATCAAATCGGATCTGACTGGTATAGGAGGAGATTGCTCCTCCTTCAAAGCATCTGGTGGATTCGAACCGCATATCCCTGGGATTGCAGAATTTGCTTTTCTAACGAGTTCTCAGATGGTGTTAATGTTGCAATCTCGGGGCCACCCTTTGAATACCACAGGTAGGAACTGTGTGATTTTTTTAAAGCAAAAGCCTTTATTGTGCTCCTTTTCCACTCAAAGTCTTTCTGGGGCATTCTTTCCCTCACCAAGTCCTCACCAACCTGTGAACACCACCCACTGCACTGACACCTCCCCACAACACACACACACACACACACACACACACACACACACACACACAAATGTCTTCTGTCCCCTACTTGTCCCAGTGTTGCAGAAGATCAAGAAACACAGCATTCTAGATGGATTGCATCTCAATGTCAAGAAAACAAAATTCTTACCACTGGGCTGATAGGCAACATCATCACGGGTGGAGAAGAGATGGAAACCATCAACAACTTAATCTTACTTGAATCCACAATTAATGCCTTTGGTATGAGCAGTCAGGAAATCATGAAATGTGTTGCATTGGGAAAGTCTGCAGTTAGTGGCCTCTCCAAATTATTGAGGAGTAGTGATGTCAGTTTGAAGACTAAGGTGTGTCTGATCTAGGCCATGGTCTTTTCGATCATTTGCTATGCATCTGAAAACTGGACAATGAATAGGGATGACAGAAGAAGAATTTATGCCTTTGAGCTGTGGTTTTGGAGAAGGGCACTGAACATCTCATGGATGGCCAAGAGAACAAATATGTTTTGGTGAGGGTGCAACCAGAATGCTCTTTGGCAGCAAAGATGTTTACGTTTCACCCCACATACTTTGGGCATGTTGCTAGGAGGGGCTCTTCTTTGGAGAGGGACATGATGCTGAAAAAGGTGAAGGGTCAGTGAAAGCAAGGAAGACCCTCAGCCAGGTGGATTGACACAGTGACTGCAACTAATGGCTCTAATGGGTCAGGAAGTATGAAGATCGCACAAGATAGGACAGGGTTCAGGTTTGTTGTTCGTAGGGTCACTATGAGTCATACTCGACTCAACGGCACCTAACAACAAACCCACTAACAAGTCTCCTTCTCAGGTCTTTGCTGTCATTGTCTCTTCTGCTCAGATCTTTGTGAAGGCAACTCCTCTCAGACATCACACTTCTGCTACAGTGCTGCCTCTTCCAAGAAGCTCTCCCTGACCATCACAGCTTGCTCCCATCCAGGCCCATCTCCCTTTGTTTTGCTATTCTTCTCAGAGCTGAGCCCACCACCACCACCACCATGCTCCCACCGGAGTGTCTGCTTCTCAAGGCCAACACTGAGCCATCTTGCCCCAGCGCAGGGTTTGGCACCCAGGACCACCAAGAAAACATCTGTTGTGTGAACAGCAAGCAGGCTAGGCAGGCTCCCAGAGTTCTGAGCACCTGGCTTCTCTTGCAAGAGGAGATAGAGGGAGGTTTCTAGTGTGCTGCCAGGCCAGGCTCCTCTTGTGGACAGGCACAGGGGAGTGAGGTGCATAGACTAGACTGTGGGCAGTGGCTCTGCTGGCTCACCACTGGCTTTGTGGGCCTTATCAGTGGTTACCTCTGCCCATCCCGGGAGCACTCCCTGTTCCTGACGCATCTCACAGAGGTCACTGTGGTGCAGAGGAACTTGGCTCACCCAGCCGCCTACAGTGACTCTGACACTCACCAGAGGCGGCTCTGTGGCAGAAACCAGAAGCTTTGAACGAGGACAGTAACTGGGCCATCGTTGTTCTCCTGTAGGCAGCGGGGGCATTAGAATAAGCCCGTTTGACAGCTAGAGGCCCTGGAGTTGTGGTGGGTGGTGAATGGCAGCTAAGTCTAACCTGCCAGCCTCCTGCAAAGCTGAGCGTCAACAGGTGCCCCCAGACTGCCTCAATGTGGGGTGATGGTCACTGTGGGAGTCAGGACCTAGAGGAGGAGTTTCACCACCCTACCTGTAGAGCTGCTCTCAGCCCTCAGCTCTGATTTTGTGTTCTTGCCAGGTGGGCTTAACTCAGTCCTCCAAACAAAGTACCCACTGCAGTACCTTTATTTACACCAAGTCCCTCTCTAGGAATTCCCTCCCCACATGAAACCTTCCCTGGGTGCTGCAGGCCCCTATAGCCTTAACCCTGAACTCTTGACAATAAAATGCAGGGTCATGGTGCTCGCTTTTTCAGCACATATACTAAAACTGGAACAATATAAAGAAGATTAACGCGGCCCCTGTGCAAGGATGATACACAAATTGGTGGAGCAATCTTTGTTTTTTTTAATACAAGGCCTTGGACCCCCTCATACTCAGCTGAGCTGATGTTTGGCACTGGGGAGTACAGACCCAGAATAAGGGGTGAGCAGGGAGCCCCTCTCCTGAACTGCTTCCTCCCAAGGTGAATGTGCTGGGCTCCCTGGTGTTCTCCTGATTCCTACCTTCCTCAACTGTGTCAGGGTGGGAGGTTGCGATCCAGAATCTCCTAGTTCTGGGACCGGGAGGATCCCTCCTCACCCCCAGGATGCCTCCGCACATCCCTACCCCGTTCTGCCAAGGCTATGGGTTTGCACAGCCTTGGAAGCGGTGCGGTTTGAATTTGCTCACACTGTCACTGCCTTGCTCAAGACTTCAAAGGAACTTTCTGACGAGCGAGCCTCCGACTTTGGCGGCCCTTTCCTCAGGCTACTGACATCATAGTGAGAGGTCTCCTCCGAGTGACTGTGGAGTGACTGTGGAGAGGTGGACTATAGACCAAGGTGTGCCAGGCCCGGAGGAACCCGTCCCTGCCGTCCTGGGTGTGCGTCCACGACAGCGGTGTTTTACTGCCACTCCCCAAAGGGGGTACACAGCTGTTTGGCCAAGTTTGGCACTGGCCTTTGGCTTGACTTGGCAAATCCTGGCCTCTGCCGGCATGAGCTGGCCTGGTCGGCGAGGGAAGAGGGCAAGGCTGAGGATTGTCTGATGTTGTGCCAACCTTTCTCTGAACCACAGGAGGTTTGCATAAGGAGAGGTCACCAGAGTCTCTGTGTCCATGTGGCATGGAAGGACAGTGGCATTTACACGTAAGCTTGGGTACACTGTCCTCTTCCATTTAGTTTTTTTTTTCTTGTACAACAGTAGCAACAATGATTTTGTTCAGTCTCTTCAGAGACTGGAGAGCATTATGTTGAGTGAAAGAACAATTCCATAAGGACAAATGCTGTATAAAACCATTATTGTAGAATGAGTATGAAGATCCAAGGGGGCGAGGAGGGTAGAAACAGAGAGAGGGGTGAAGGGTGAGCAGTGAGGTGTTAATTATAGGGTCACACAATCAGAAGAGGAGGTGAAGGAAATCGAAAGATCCGATGTGAAATACAATATATTCAAACTTTGTAAATGAATCAGTATGTATTAAAAAAAATGCTGGCTTCCAGTTGCTGGTACTGCAGACCCTGGGCCCGAGGATGTCTCCCTCCCAGCAGCACCGGTCTGGCTGGTGCAAGCTGAAAGTGCTGGGAGTTACTGCTGCCCCAGTGACCCTCGACCACACACTCGACAATGGGTGGATAAGTCCCTCATTTCCCTCAGGTGGAGTGACTTGGAAGCATGACCTAAAAGTGTTGCCCAGAACACCAGGTAGGGTTGGGTGTTACCCCACAGTGGTAGTTTTCTGCCCACCACACCCTTTGCTGTCTGCCTATGTCACTCCTGAGCCACCTCCCCCCATCCCTACTGATGTATCGTAGAACCACCTCCCAAATGAATTACACTGGAATTGAGACACATACATGCAGATAAATGTACAGACACAACTATACACTTGTCGCTACCTGTTCCATTTGATCAAGAGAGGGACCCGGGATGAACCTGACAGGACCCTCTGTCCTGGAGCACATGAGTCTTCAGGCAGAATAAGATGTGGCCCTGGGAGCCGTCAAGGAGGGGAGATCTGGCCTGAGGAGGTCTGAGATAGCCTGAACCCCATTGGGCTCAGAGAAAGAGCCACCATTCCTCCTGTACCTGTGGTGGGATCCGAGCCAAAATTGAGGAGTAGCATTTCCTCTGAGGGGCCTGGACACAGAGGCCTCCAGGGCAGAAGGAAGAGTGTGGGACAGGCCCAAGTGTGAAAACATTTAGCTTATGTGACAGGCCTAGTGGGCCAGAGTACAATGAGGAGCCGGAGACGTAACTGGGGGTTAGGCTAAGGGCTGGGGAGGTCACTGTCGGGAGGCCAGGCCTTGTGCTGAGGGTGTGGGACCCACGGACAGGTTTGGAGTGAAGGAGAACGTGGTAAGCCCGGAGAGGCTGACAAATGTCATCTTGCTGCCTTTCCCATTTGTCCAGGATCGGAAGGACCCTCCCCCTCTCTGAAACTCAGCTTCCCCTTGCGCAAAAGGTGGCAGTCTTGGCCTTGCCCGGTAAATCGTTTGGAGGTGAGTCTATCTGAGACTCAAGAAAAACTCAGCAGAGGGAGGCCTTTGTCACTGGGCGAGCTCCTAGTCTCATTGCGGTGAGGCTGGGAGGGGACACTCCCTGTAGGGCATGGGAGCAGACAGGTGGACAGGCAGGGGCAGTGGTGAGCCACCCCACGAAGGCCTGTCACTGCTTGCCTCACCTGGGAAAACCTGTGTCTCCTCATCCCACACCGTTCCCTTCTGGGGGCTGGGGTGCCCGTGGCTCTGTGGAACACCTGCTGGTCCTACAAGCCCTGTCTTTCCCTCTTCCTCCCAAAAGCCCTCCCTCCATCTGACCAGCAGAGGAACGTCCCCCAAGAGCTAACACTGAACTACTGGGGAACAATCCACATACTGGTGGGAGAGCTGGTCTTATACCTCAGTGGCTTCCCCAGATTGGGGCTCAGGTATTATCTACCTCATTTCCCTCACTCAAACAGGTACAGAAGCTGGTATACACCTGGTGCTCCATAAATGCTTAGTGAGCCCGGTACATATCACACTCAAAGCTCAAGGCCAATAAGTAAACCAGTATAAAAAAAAATTTTCTTTTTTAAAAAATATTGCATTGAAACAGACGAGGGAGAGAACTGTTTATTTTTTTTTTATTTTTTTTCCTGCCATACTAATGTATTCCATCTTTCAAAAAGAAAGACATGATTTGAATATTACTTAACAATATGTTAAAAAGTAGCCAAGCAGGCCTCCGTGTTAATACAGTTGTACACTCTGGGACAGACCGAGGACGTGAGGAGGGAGGTGCCCCACTCTCACTCTGCAGGTGCTTACACAAGCTGGCTACAAGTCGGGGGCAAACACAAATAGCGGAACGTGGAGACTCTCAAACAGGACGCGGTGGAGGACGAAGCCCGCCGGCCCTGGCCCCAGGGCCCCAGGGCCCCAAGGCCCCGAGGTGACTGGGACACTGGGCGTGAGCGTGATGGACAGCCGGTGGGGACTGATGGCCCGCAGGGACCAGGACAGGGTGACGAGATGCAGAGGCAACGGAGCCGCAGGGCCGGCCACACTGGTGCTGGGCAGCCGGGCCGGGGAGCTGGCGCAAGCGACTGTCCAACGCCGACATCACAGACGACAGGCACACCAGCGACACTCGGACACCATGGGTGCTTGGCCACCAGGCACAGGCCACGTCCTCCCCGGGCCTTGCTCAGTGGGCAGCAAAAGTGGCCTTTTTCAAACTAAAATTGGACCAGTTGATGGACAGTCTTTGCCGGGTCTGGCGAGCAGAATCGAGGCAGAACCTTTTGAAGTACTCCACTTCCCTCTCTGTCTCGTCCATGTCCACACTGTCCAGGTCGATATCTTTAGGCAGAAACACGTCATCGATGGAGGGGAGAGAACTGTTTAAAAGGGATATATGAATGGGTATTCTTGTCATTACAGAAGTCCAGAGTGAAGGCTGCATAGTGGAGTGGACTTTGGGGGGAGGGATTGCATAACAATGAAAGAGTTTTTCTTTCTCTTCAAGGACAAGAGTGAATTGGGGGGAGTGGGTAGGTAGGGGAAAAAAGGGCAACAATGAATGACTGGAAACCCTAAGATTTTGTAAAATTAATTTTTAAGGAAAACCAAAAAAAAAACCCCACCACCACAAAAAATCCTCAAGACCATTGAGTTGATTCCAACTTCTGACCCTCCTCCATTGGGTTTCCAAAGCAATAAATATTAATGAGAAGGGGTGGCCCACCTTTCTCCCATTGTTGAAGACAGAGGGCCTTTGGTTAACGGCAGACCATGCTACAGACTACGCTGCCAGAGCTCCTAGTGCTCTACAAATGTTTGTGGAATTGAATCATGTGTGTCTGACTCCATAGAAGTTTCTCCTAAGTCAAAGCATCTCCAGGCGTCTTGTTGGGGATTTTTTGATGTTTCTCACATCCTGGAGTCTGGGGGCCCTTTATCCTGGCCAAGATGGATGCCTCCCACCCAGCGGTGACTCCCAGGTCTCTCCCCTCATGGAGTTCAGAGTCTACGGGGGGAGATGAACGGTAAACTACCACCATGGAAACAGACATCACAAGATTAGATAAGATCAGGGGAGCTCTGGTGGCCTAGTGGTAAGGAGCTGCAACTACAATCCCAGAGGCACACGGTTCGAATCCACCAGATGCTCTGCCAGGAAAAGGAGGGACAATCTCCTCCTGTACCAGTCAGATCTGATTTGACGGTACACTCACACACAAAAAAAAAAAACCAAAAAAAAAAAACAAGATTAGATAAGATACAGGAGATGCAAGGAGGCCAGAGGTGTAGGGGTGGCTGGGGTGGGGCAGAGTAGACACCTCTACAGAGGGGGCTCAGTTGAAGCGGAGACTCGGAAGATCATGTGTGAGGGAAGTGATAATCTGAGGGAAGAGCAGGTTGGGGAGAGGGTAGAGGTGGTATAAGGATCCTGAAAAGAGCACAGTGAAGGGGATAGCAAAGGAGGTCAGTGTGGTGCAATCGGGAAGGGGACACAAAGGAGCCTGGCTGGTTCTGCCTCCAACCACTTCCTCCCAAAAATCTTCCGGGCCTCAACCATCCACTGAGACCAGACAGGTGGAAGAGGTGACCTGTGCCTGTCCTTGTACAGATAGAGAAACTGAGGCCTGAGAAGCGATCAGAGAGCAAATTAGGGTCAGAGCTAGGACTCAGTCCAACCTTGGTTCCTTGGCCAAGTTATCTAAGATAGATAACAGACTTGCTGCTTGAGGGCCAGAAAGGGCTGTCCAGGACCATTTTACTACTCCTCAATTGAGGAGAGGGAAGTAGATTACCCTTTGACCTTTTGGATTTCTGGACCTGTCTTCCCCACCCTAACACTCTGGGCGCAGCCAGCAGAGCCTGGCTGTGGGTCATTGGGGTTGTGGGCTGCTCATTTCTGTTTTGTCCATGGTCCCTGGAGTTGAGATGATGTCTCTCCATACCCACGTCATCTTGGGCACAGGGACACAGAATCATCACAGTGACTGTAGATTGGACACCAGGCCTCCCCCAGCCCCACAAACAGCTTGACATCTAAGAGGCTCAGTGATTTTTCACATGGCCGCAGAGTTTGCCCCTAGTTGAGAACTTCACTATGCAACAAGTAGCCACTTGCCACAGATGGCTGTTTAAATAATTAAAAAGAAGTTCAATGAGAAACCCAGTTTCTGAGACAGGCTGACCACATTAACCACACTGGTCGCTTGTGGCAAGTCGCTAACACACTGCCCGGTACAAACGTAGAACACTTTGATCTCTGCAAACGATCTTTTTCCTTTTCAGAAAACTTGTGTTGTGGTTTGGGTGAAAGTTTATAGAGAAAGTTGGTTCTCTTTCATGACATTGCTTTTGAGTGCTGTTGGGTTGATCACCACTTGTAGAGGCTCCTAATCTGGGCGCTCAATCACTACGTCAGTCCACCTCTTCAGGATCGTCCTCTCTTCTGCTGAACCTTTACTTTCCCAAGCATGATGTATTTTTTCAAGGAAAACATGTCCAAAGTATGTGAGATGACGTTTCATCATCCTTGTCTTGAACTGTAGTCCCCACCATGCAATGGGGCTCTTCTCCACCATTTTTATTTGTACTTTCCCCCTGTCCTTTCCAACCTTCTGAGCTTTATCTTTGGGCAAATGTTGCCTTTTGATCTTGTTGGGTTGATTGTTCTGAAGAGTAAGTACTCCCCTGGTGGTTTTTGTTTATCTTACAGGCCTGAAAATTGTTTGGCTGAAATTCAGGACACAAGAGGTAAGTTCAGTTACAGATTTGAAGGATGGCTGAGGACCATAGTCTCCAGGGGACCACTAGTAGTTCTCAGATCAAGAAGCCTCCAGGTCTTTCTCATTATTTTGAGATTTATTCCATTTTCCCCCACCCCTTCCTTTCCCTCTCCCCCTCCCCAACCCCTCTATCCAGGACCTACATTGTGATTCCTTCCAGAGCGGTCAGCAATGGCAGCTGGGCACCATCTACTTCTTCTGGTCTTAGGGTTATGGAGAGTGAGGCTTAAATAGTTCATTACTCCTTTGGACACATTGCTTTCATGTGTCTTTGATTTTTTTTTCACTCTTCTTGGTTCTGGATGAGGAGAGATCAATACTTGATCTCTCAATAATTAATCTTAGATGGTTCCTTGAAAGCTTTTTTTCTTTCTTTCTTTCCTCTTTTTTTTCTCGTTGTGTTGTTGTTGTTGTATGCCATCAAATCTGATCTGACTGGCACAGGAGGAGATTTCCCCCTCCTTCTCCAGCGAAGCATCTGGTGAATTTGAAATGCATGCCTTTGGGATTGCAGTGCAGCTTCTTGCCACTAGGCCATCAGAGCTCCCTACTTGAAAGTTTTTAAGACCCCTAGTTAGTAAGTAAACATTCTTTTAGTTTGTATAGCCCTCGTATGTCCACTTGCTTCACAGAGGTAACTTGTGGTTGCTGTGAAGCTGAACACAGTGACACTGATGTGTCAAATGTGATAATGGTTACCCATGGCAGACAGTCTTTGGTGGAGCTCCCTGATTAAAATGAGCTTGGAAGCAGGAGTGGTATCCACTTCTGAAGTAGTTTGCCTCTGGAAACTCTGTAAACTTGAAGAAAAGATGAAAGTTATATAAGTGTTCAGGTCTTTTGTTCATAAGGTTGCTATGAGTCATCTACGGCCTAGTGGATAGAAAGTTACACTACCAAGCCAAAGGTGAGTGATTTTAATCTGCGGCCCTCAGGCTTGGTTTTCATTATTTTTGGTCAAACATTCTTTTAAGCAGCATAGCACTGGTCTGCACATTGCTGTACAGAGGTAACTCGTGGTTGCTGTGATGCTGAACACCGTGCACTGATGTGTCAAACGCGACAATGGTTACCCATGGTGGACAGTCTTTGGTGGAGCTCCCCGATTAAAACAAGCTTGGAAGCAGGAATGGCATCCACTTCCGAAACAGCTTGCCTCTGGAAACCCTATGAACTTGGAGAAAGGATGAAAATTATACAAGTGTTCAGATCTTTCGTTCATAGGGTCGCTATGAGTTGTCTACAACTTGACGGCATTAATAACAACAACAGTCAATACTCAACAAAGTAGGTTGTATCTTTGTGGGCTGTACTATGCCAATTGACTTTAATATCACTCCCATCTACATCTGGAGCCCGTTGATTCGTTCCCTCAGGGTGTCTGGTTATGCTTAAGAAGTTCATAGAACATTGAACCCCCCTCACCCCCTTGTATGTATAGCACATGCAGTTAGTTATGTAGACACAGCATCCACCAATGCTTGTTATTACTGACAATGCAGGATTGAGGATGTAACGGTGTTTATTCTTGCCGACCATAATTCATGCTTTTCTTCATGTCTTTCTTCAGTGTTGTGCTGATCAGCTTCATTGTATATTGCTTTCCTTTCAGCCAACTTAATAAGTGTTTGTTACCTAATTACTGAGTAGCTCTGGTGGTATAGTTCATTGGGAGTAACGTTGCTAGCTCAAAGTCAATGCCTGTCTGCCAGGTTGAATCCACCAGCAGCTCTGTGGGGAAATATGGGCAATCTCCTGTGAGAATTATAGCTTTCAAAACCCCAGTGGAGGAAACGGTGGAGCCGGTGTGCTGTGCGGACGTGCGAGCTGCAGCCATGATCATCCCCGTGTGCTGCTTCACCTGCGGGAAGATCGTGGGCAACAAGTAGGAAGCCTACCTGGGGCTGCTGCAAGCCGAGTACACCGAGGGAGACGCCCTCGACGCACTGGGCCTCAAACGCTACTGCTGCCGCCACATGCTGCTGGCCCACGTGGACCTCATTGAGAAGCTGCTCAACTATGCTCCCCTGGAGAAGTGACTACCCTGGAGAAGCGACCATGGCTGTGCCTCCCGGGCTGGGGCTCCAAGTAGGCCGGGCCTGGCCCAGCCCGTGTCGCCTCGGCCACTGCACCTCTGCTGACCCACAGACATCTGCGGGCCAGGGATGCAGATCGAGACAATGGTGGAATAAAGCTTTTGTTGAATGAAAAAAAAACAAAACAACAACAACAAAAAAACCCAGTGGAAGTTCAACTATAAGTCAGTTCCAACTCAACAGCAATGAGTTATTGTATTACTGTTTTCCCCTCCTCTTTCTTCCTTTCCGCTCTTGATAACCATCAAAGAATGTTTGTGAATAAGGTGGTCACCTTATTTCAATGTTTTCTAATAGCAAACAATGGTAAGAAGCTGTGCTACAATCCCAGAGTCATCTGGTTCGAATCTGCCAGATGCTGCATGGGAGAAAGATGGGTGATCTCCTCCTAACGATAACGAACATTTCGTCTTTGGCTGCCTGCAAAAGTCCTTTTGGACAATGCTGATCTGGAACAGTGGTTCCCAGACCTGAATGTCCACTGGGTTTACCTGGTGTCGTGGATTGAATTGTGTCCCTCCAAAATACATGTAGATTATCTAGAAACCACCGGGATAGTACATTGACAGAGAACTACCAGAAATACAAGCTGGGTTTAGAAGAGTCTGTGGCACTAGAGACATCATCATCTCACATACTTTGGGCACGTGGCCAGGAGGCACTAGTCCTTGGAGAAGGACATCATGCTCAGAAGGGTGGAGGGATAGCACAGGAGATGAAGACCCCAGATGAGATGGATTGATACAGTAACTGGGGAAATGGGGTAAGTGTGTCAGAGTCAGTGAGACTGGCTCATGACAGAGCAGGCTTCAGAGCTGTTGTACGTAGAGTTGCTATGCGTCACAGACAACTTGATGGCACATAACAACAATGATGACAAAGTGGAAGTTATGAAATGATCTCCATACTTTTTATAAAACTGTGAAAGGATTGAAGGTGGAATGCAACATTGGCCTGTAGTAGCTTTTATTTCACCAAAGAAAAAAGTGGAGGAGAGAAAGCTGAGAAGGTGGATCCTTAACATCGCCAAGAAGTAATTACCAGGAGAGTAGTTTTTTGGGACCTGGGCTTCTGCTCAACACTGGAAAAGGCACAGCCCGTGGAAATCGCCAGAGAATGCTGGAAACAAGGACTTACAGAAAAGAGGACTTCCCCTAGAGCTGGCACCCTGAATGTAGACGTTTAGCCTCCTAAACTGTAAGTAAATAAGTAAACATAGTAAACATAACTTCTGGTATCCTCTGCTTTCAGTCAGGATCCACCTGACATCATCAATGGTATCCCTTGTGCCATGGCCTCTTCTGAATCCAGCTTGAGTTTTTGACAGTTCCTTGTCAATGTACTGTTCCAATCATTTTAAAATAATCTCTAGCAAGCTTTTACTTAATTTCCACATTCTGTTGGATCACCTTTTTGGGGGAATGAAAACAAACATGGAGCTCTTCCTATTAGTTGGTCAGATCTTCCTTACTTATTGGCAAAGTACATCCAGGGTTACGTCTGTTTCCTGAAACACCTCCTGAAAGATGTTTACTTGTGTCTTATTGATTGTACGAAAGCATTGGACTGTGTGGATAATGACTAACACTGAGAAAAACAGGAATTCTAGAACACTTAACTGTGCTCATGAGAAACCTAGAAGCAGCAATTAGACTAAGAAGCAGTTGTTGAAAAAGAACAAGGGAACACTGAGTGGTTGAAAACCAGGAAAGTTGTTTGTCAAGGTTGTATCCTTTCTACAAACTTGTTTAATCTTTTTGCTAAGCAACTGATTTTAGAAACTGGACTACATGATGAAGGATGTGGCAATCAAGATTGGAGGAAGAAAAAAAAAATCTGTATTATACAGGTGATACTACCTTAAAGGGTAAAGAAAGGCTGGACTTAGAAGAGGTCATGGTGCTAGGGATATCATCATAATGTCCGACGGATCTTGGTTGAAAGCAGAGAGTACCAGAAGAATATCTATCAGCGTTTCATTGACCATGCAAACACATTTGACTGTGTGGATCACAACAAACTGTGGCTGACTTTGAGAAGAACGGGACTCTTAGAACAGTTGATTGCACTTATGTGAAACCTACGCTTGGACCAGAAGGCAATCATCAGAACAGAGCAAGGAAACACTACATGGTTCAAAATTGGGAAGGGTATACGCCAGGGATGTGTCCTACCTCCATACCTTTTCAATTTATATTTGGAACAGATCATCTGGGAGGCTGGACTCTCTGATGATAAATACAGCATCAAGATTGGAGGAAGACCCATTAACAAACTGCATTATGTAGATGACACCGCCTTGCTTGCTGAAACTAAGGAGAGCCTGAGGCATTTGCTGCAAAAGGTCAAGAACTGCAGCCTTAAATATGGACTGAAGCTCAACATCAAGAAAACAAAGATTCTTAACACTGAGCTGATTGGCAGCATCTTGATAGATGGTAAAGAGATTGAGATTGTTAATAGCTTCAGTTTTCTTGGATCCATACCAACACTCTTGGTACCAGCAGCCAGGAAATCAAAAGACAAATGACATTGGGTAAGTCAGCTGTCAGGGACCCGACATTGGGTAAGTCAGCTGTCAGGGACCTCTCCAGAGTACTGAAGAGCAACAATGTCAGTTTTAAAACTAAGGTGCACCTGACCCAAGACCATGATCTTTCCAATTGCTTCCTCTGGGTCTAAAAGTTGGACAATTAATAAAGGTGACCAAAGAAGACTTGATGCTTTTGAATTGTGGTATTGGAGAAGAGTATTGAATATCTCATGGAGGCCAAAAGAACAAACAAATCTGTTTTGAAAGAAGTGGAACCTGGGTGTTCCTTAGAGGCAAGGATGGTGAAATTTCATCTCAACTTCCTTTGGATTTATTTCCAAGAGGAATTTTCCTGGAGATAGAATCATGCATAGAAAGGATTGACACAGTGACTACATCACAATAGATCTGAGCATGACAGAGATCATGAAGATGGTGCAGAATAGGGAGAGATTCAGATGTCATTCACACTGTCGCTGTGAGTTGTTGTCAACTTGATGGCATCTAACAACAAGCTGTAAGAGAATAAATGTTGTTAAAGCTGTCTGCTTTCGGTATCTCTGGTGTAAAAGCTTTAGATAGCTAAGACACCTGAGGAGCTTTTAGAAACACCTTCCCCTGGGTTCTACCTGCAGCGGTTGGGCTTGGACCTGCAGATCCGAAGCTCCATCTGCAGTACCCACCAGGAAGGCTCTCTGTGCTAATGTCAGGCCTTGTGTGAATGTTGGCACCTAGCCTGTGTTTGCAGGGCCAAAGGTAAGGGGCAAGGAACTTGGCTTTGAGGGATTTGCACTGTCATCACAGCTGGACGGTCCTCGTCCCTCCCCCTTTCCCTGGACATTGTGAAATGGTGCTCGGTATTTCTAAGCAGCTACTGGGTAGGGTGGTGGAGGGAGAAGGAGGGTGTGATCCCAGCAGTAGACACGCTTGGGGATATGAGTGGGTGGATTTAGCACACAAAGGCTTCCCCCTCTGACTTGGGTGGGTGGAAGTGTGGTTGCTGTCAGTTCTGTGTCCTCATAGCTCAGAACTGCTCCTGTGAGCCCAGCTGACATCACTGTCCTCATGACTGTTCTGGTCATTGCCACTCAATGTCTGCAGCATTGAAGGACGGGCCTGACTCCCTGTCTTTCCTAGCTAGGCTTCTGAGCAGAGCAGCCACTCCTGGTGGGTGAGGGCAGGGAGGGCAAGGCCGAAGGCACATACTGGCTCCCTTTACACAGCACAGGACCAGTACACTGAGCGGCTGACAAGAGAGAAACAAAAAGACATTCTATTCAGTCTGAAATGGAAAGGAAAATACGATTGTCATCATATATGAATTTTTAGAAATTGTACATTTTATTTTTTTTTAGGATTGTTCAACTCATATGTCCTGATGTAACACTAACACTGCTTCTTGATTGGTAAGATTGTTCTGCAATTTATAGTATTCTCAATTTCTTAAAAGAAAGTCAGTTTTATCTTCTTGAAAATGATTCTATTTCTTCTTGTGTCAATATGTAAATATTCTCATAAAATGTGAAAGGAATATTCTGAGAAATGCCCTTAGCTGTTTCCTTTGAAGATTAATTTAGAAGCACGCTTATTGGTGCTTCTAAATATTTTGCATGATAAATAAGTAACAAATTTTTCATCCTCTTAATGTAACTCGTGGTTGCTGTGAAACTGAACACTGTGACACTGATGTGTCAAATGCATTAATGGTTACCCATGGTGGACAGTGTTTGGTGGAGCTCCCTGATTAAAAGAAGCTTGGAAGCAGGAGTGGCATCCACTTCCGTAATAGCTTGCCTCCAGAAACCCTATGAACCTGGACAAAGGATGAAAGTCACACAAGTGTTGACGACTTTTGTTCATAGGGTCGCTATGAGTGGCCTACGACTCGACGGCACTTAACAACAACACCACAACAACAACGTGTCTAACATTTGTTAGGATAGAGCACTATTTCTCATGTTGTTGTTGTTAGGTGCTGTAGTGTATGATTTAGGGAGACCTTATCAACTAAAGATCTGAACCCTGCTCTATCCTGCGCCATCTTCACCCTTCCTGAAACCCAAGAACCCACTGTAGCAGTCACCCTGTCAATCCACCTGACTAACGGTCTTTCTCTCTTCCACCAACCTTCCATCCTTCCCAGCATCATGTCCCTCTCCACGGAATAGCCCCTCCCGGCTACTTGTTCAAAGTATGTGAGGTGAACCTTCATCATTCTTGCTTCCAAAGAGCACTCCAGCTGCACCCTCTCCAAGACATATATGTTCGTTCTCCTGCATAGTCCATGGGATGTTACGTGCTCTTCTCCAACACCACAGCTTAAAGGCATCGATTCTTTTTCTGTCATCCTTATTCACTGTTCAGTTTTCAGAAGCATAGCAAGTGATCAGAAAGACTATGGCCTGAATCAGACACACGTTAGTCCTCAAACGGACATAAATTCTAAAAAGGAAATATCACCTGATAAAGAAACGAAAACTTTGTGTTAGACAAATAGTCTTTTCAGTATTTTTTGAATATTTGTTAGCTTATTAGATTAATGCCCATGTTACTATTATTTTTGTATGCTAGATTGCCTGCTTACTTTAGATTGTGTCTGCATGCATACCACACATATTTTAAAGTATTATTGCTTATAAATCCTAGGACATAAATCTGTCCATAAATACCACACAGATAAGAAACTTTGCTGAATTCATTTAATGGTCAGTTTATTTATTTATAATGCCATGCTTTGGTGTGTCATTGGTGGTTTACCAGAACAAAATCCATGTAACTTCATGTCCATGTGCTTATATCATAACAAAGAACATTGTTGGCCCTTCTGGCTGGAGTTGCTGTGTCAGCAGATGAAGATTTGCTCAAAATGGATCAGTGAGCTGTTATCGATTAATATAATCTGTCTTTGTCCAGCAACTGCTCCTGTTGGATCCAGTTGCATATTGAAGAATGTAGCCAAGATTTAGATTCAACAGTGCACCTCACCTCTTATTTGGTAGAAAGTAATAATATACTTCCAAGAGACCTACTAAGATAAGGAATTTTAATTATATAGGAGAAGACTGTCGAAGATACATGCTAATGAAAGTGCTGAAGTGGTGAGGGCCTCTCACAGCTTAAACAGCCTTGTGCATGGGGGCCCCCATGACCCTGTCTGAACTTTATTTCTGGCGGGCACCTTCTTATACACCAGGGCTGGTGTTGATTTCATTTCATGCCTAGCCAGTTCCCTTCTACTCTGGCACTTACTTGCTCTTATGTCCTGTCTGCTTGGCATCCATGAGTCTTTGCACTAGACAATTGGTATCTCTGTTTTGTTGAAGCTCTAAACACTTGCTTACCTTGGGTATTGGATAATCTGTTACTAGGTCACTCCCTAACAAGTGGGCCTGGTAGCCCCAGGCCCATCTGTAGGAGGGTTGGAGAATGCAGGGCCACCTATTCCCTCAGGATCAATTCCCAGGATTCCTGTCTGGGTTTGTGACCTCCTCCCTGCTTTGTCCCTGTTGTCAGCAGACCTTTCCTGAGGTTGTTTTGTCTCCTGCTCAGTCAGTGTTTCCTACCCTACCCTAGCTCCAGAGTACAGATCGTCTAGCTCCCTTAGACTTTCTCTTCACAACCAGGAGAATATAAAATAGATGAATGGGACCTTCTAAGAATCAAATCCCTATGCGCATCCAGAAACTTCTCTAACAGGGTAAAAAGGGAAGCCACAGACTGGGAAAAAGTGTTTGGTAATGACACGTCAGATAAGGGACTTATATCTAGAAT
>NW_006399863.1:9912353-9980038 GCF_000299155.1 Elephantulus edwardii
GTGTGATTGGCACAGGACAGAGCGGAGTTTAGGGCTGTTGTACATAGGGTCGCTATGAGTCACAGGCGACTTGACGGCACATAACAACAACAACAGTCCCTTCCCCTTCTCTCCAGCAAGAGAACAAGCCCAGTTTAGTAAAGACCTCATAACAATCTACTCTCAATTTCAAAATTATTTGTTCAACAAGTATTTCTTGAGCTCCCACTCTGTCCAGTCCCTGTGCTCGATTTAAGACACAAAGAACACACGCAGGCCATCAGACGGCGATGATTAGCTAGAAGAAAATAAAGAAGGAATAGTATGTGGTGAGTTGGTAGTTTAAATATGATGGTCAGGAAAGACCATACTGAGAAGGTGATGTTTGAATCAAGTCCTGATGGAAGAGAGGAGTTGATCCAAGTGGACAGTGAAGCAGTGACCAGTTTGAGAGTTGTGACGTGAGTGTGCTTGGCATATTCCTACAGAAGGAACAGCAGAGCAGTCGATGTGACTGGAGCAGAGGGGGCCAGGATAAATGGTGGAGCCAACACAGAAGGTGCCGAGCCAGATCACAAAGGAGAAGTATGATGTGACTAGTGTGGTAGTTAAGAAGCCACATGGACTAGATGACAATGCCAACCTCTGGCCTAAATTTCTATCTCGTGGAATCCTCCCTCCTCCATTGTGGCAAGTGTTCAGTCAGGTGCCACTTAATATCTGTGATATAGCCTGCAAAATAGGATGTTATGTGACCTGGATGTTGTGTGAACACGGTATTATAAACAGGCAGTTCCTGCATTGTGAATTGGTTCCATTCCTCGGGCAGTCTTTAATTAGAATTTGTACATAATTCAGAACATTTAGATGAGACTACTATTTACGGTCAGTCAGGTGTTTATCTTATTGTGTAGTCTATATAATGTACCTTTCTATGCATAAAAATGTTAGTTAAAGAAATATTTCCAGAAACTTTAGAACATCTTCAATATAATAATACATAATGATCACATTTTTTTCCCTATAATTATATTTTATTAATTTTCATAAACATTTACAGAGATTTTGGGCTTCCACTCATTCATTGTTGCACTATTCTCTCTACCCTCCTCCCAGTTTGTTCTTGTACAAATGCCACAGTGCTTGTCAAAGCCAGTTCTGATTAATCTTCTTTGTCAGTGTGTCCTTTGCCATTCCCTATCACTCCTCCCTGAGAGAGACTTCACCCTGAGTCATAAGGAAAAGGGGATGGCGTATTCTCTTAGCTACTTCCTGCTGAAAAGGGACGCTGTGGGTTTCAGGGTGAAGATCTTCTCTCACTACTCTAAAGGGCCCCTTTGGCAGTAGGAAACACATAGACTATTATGGAGATTGATTTTGGAATTCAGATGCACTCTTATTGATTGTGCTTGGCTGTACATGTACATATCCTTCAAGATGTATCATGGGGGTGTTGCAACCTAGAAGACACAAATTTGACTAACAAGTTATAAGTACATGAGTCCAAAAATTATGGAAAAGTAAAAGAAAAGATTCTTTCATTGTTTTACAAACCCTCCCCCAGGTCCCCTCCACCATGCAGCCCTCGCTCTAGTCTCCTGTGATGACAGAAACACCCAGTTACATCTCTCTTTTAGACGGTTCTCTCCCTCCTCTGCTTCAGTGCAGTATACATTATTGAACCCATCTTACTCAGTGTCTCCCTAACCCCAAGGACAGTCCCATTCTACAACAGTGGCATCATGTAATATTTGTCCTTTTGTGACTGGGATATTTCACTCAGCATAATGTTCTCCAGAGTCAACCATTTTGAATAATATTGCATGAGTTCCTTGTTTTTTAATGCAGCATAGTATTCCATTGTGCGAATATACCACAGCTTCTCTAGCCATTCGTTTGTTGATGGGCACTTAGGTTGTTTCCAACTCCTTGCTATTGTGAACAAAGCTGCAATGAACATGGGTGTGCATATATCTGCTTGGATGTCAGCTATGGTCTCTTCAGGGTATATTCCCAGTAGTGGAATTGCTGGGTCAAATGGTATCTCTATTTGCAACTTTTTGAGAAAGCGCCATACTGCTTTCCACAGGGGTTGCACCATTTTACACTCCCACCAACAGTGAATCAGGGTTCCAGTTTCTCCACAACCTCGCCAGCATTTGTTGCTTGCTGTTCTGTTAAATTTTGCTATTTTGACTGGGGTGAAATGATATCTCATAGTTGTTTTAAATGATCACATTTTTAAAAATACATTTTTTTACTTATGATCTTAACAGAAGTTTACAGAAAAGTTGGATTTTTCATTCATTCATCATTGCACATTTTTCTCCCTACCCCCTACAAGGGATAATTTTTTCAATGCATGCTGCAAAGTAATGCCTTTTTGTTATTATGAACCAATTTATGTCCCTCAAACTTTTAATAGGCTTTACAAAGCTTGGGATCACAAGCAGATATGACGCCAGATGTTGCCCATGTTATTGTTGTTGTGTACCACTGAGTCGTAACCAACCCATAGCTGACCTTTCAGGTAGTTTTCAGAGGCAGTTAGTTAATGGCATGAGAGGCGATTGCCCATCCTTCTCCCATGTAACAGCTAGTGGACTTGAACCATGTGCCTGTGGGATTGCAATGCTGTTTCTTGTCATTAGGCTACCAGAGCTCCTGATGTTGCCCATGTGGATGTTATATGGCATATGACTGTATTTTTTTTATTGGGAAAAACATATTGGGGGTACAAGGAGGTGAGGATTGGGGGCAGAAGGGTGAGGATGGGCCAGGATGCAGTTGCAGAACTGCACAGTTTGGTCGGTGGGGGGAGCAGGTGAAGGAAATGATGAGGGTCCAGTGGGGACCAGAAGCTACAGAGGAGTGACAAGCATTTTCCAATGGTATTTAAACCAACTGTCTTATTGATTTGGGAATTGGATGCCAACTCTCTGGCTTCTTCATGCTGAACAGGGGCGTAGATGTAAAGGGGGCATATGACTGTATTATCATGCCCATTATACAAATAAGGACCCTGAGGCTTGGGAAGGTGAAGTGACTCCTACTAGGTTACCCAGCTCTGAGGCAGGCTGGATTTGTCATTTTATCTGTCTTAGGATGAACCCTGGGTTGCTCCGCTTAGAGAAGACCACCAGGGGTGTAGGGTAGACAGAGAGCACTGATGAGGGTTTCTAGGCCCAAGATGGGCTGGGCTAGGCCAGTGGGGACAATCCTTCCCCTTCTCCTTTTTCTGCCATTCTGGAACAAATCTGATCCTTGGGTAGGGAGTTGGGCTAGAGGCTCCTGTAGGAAGTTTGTCTTCAGGTTTTGCACCATGTTAGAGACATCTCTGTTATGGTGGCTTCCTTCTAACCACTCCGACTCCTCATTATGGAAGATCCCCAACATTGAGTCCCACTGGGAACATAATGCCTCTAGTCAGACCAGAGTCCAATTTGATGGAGGTAGGCTGGCAGCACCGCCCAGTCAGAAAGCAGAGGCACTGACTGTGGTTTATGCAAGTTGTCCCAGGGTGGATCCTGGACTGTCTCTGTGGTATTGGCAAATGCTTTGCATTTGTTGGCAAAGAAATACATAAGAAGGTTCTGGTAGGTAAGGGATACCAGAGAGATCTGGAAAGACTAGAGAGGGCAAAGCTCAGTTTCCAGTGCCTCTGATTTTCAGCAAGCATGACATTTAAAAATCACTTTACAAGGGAACCCTGGTGGCCTAGTGGCAAGAAACTGCACTGCAATGGTGAAGACACACGGTTCAAATCCATGAGATGCTCCGCTAGAGATGGGGGGCAATCTCCTCCTGTGCCAGCTGGATCTGATTAGACAGTACAAAAAAAAAAAGAAAAAATCACTTTACAGAAGAATTTCTTCTAAATTCAATGTTCCAAATTTCAGCTAAAATGGATAAAAACTAAAGAACCCTTCCTCAACAGTAACAAAATATCCCTCAAGTTTGAGAAATAACTTTTTCTGTATTTAGAGAGAGGGATTTTTTTTCCTGCCTTAACTTTCCCCCCTTTACCTGTTTGGCTGGCAGGCAAAATAACACCTAAAGAAGAAGTGAATGTTGGTGGGAAAGTCTGAAAATTGATCTTTGAACAGTATGAAGCCATTTTGGGGGGTGTGTGAAGGGACGTTCCTGAGAGAACAGGTGTGGTGTGTAGTTGGTTTAAAAGGAGTCACACTGTCTGAATTAAATTAGTCCAAACATTTAAAACATAAAGTATCTCATTCCATGCCAAATCACAATGTGAACGTGTCACCACTTGTATTGGTCCTTGATGTTCTGAGAGCCTGAGAGACCAGTTCCACACACACAGGTTGCTTCCGTGTCAGGTTTTGAATTTACCGACACAGGTTCTACTTTTCCAGGTCCAGGGACGCAGCCTCAGGATACAGTGTGAAACTTCAGGGCATGTCCGATCCTAATCAGTGTTGAACTCTGACCAACCTAGCCTGCCAAGAGGAGGTGAAGGAAGGTTCCTGACTCTTGCAAAACATCCTGTCCGAGCCAGGTCCAGGCTGTAAGGTGCCCAGAGCGAGGCCGGAGAGAGGAAAGGCCCACGCAGGTCACGCCTAAGACCAAGGAAGAACTTGAGCAAGGGCGGCCCCTGGTGGCAGATCCCTGGATTGCTGTCTTCCTTCCTTGACACCTGTGCTTTGCAACACCAGTTAATGCTTTGTTAAAAGTCAGCAAAAGAGGATGCACGTCAGGGACATGGATTGACACGGTGGGTGCAACAATGGGTTCTAACACAGCAGTGATTGTGGAGATGGCTCAGAATTGGGCAGCATTTCATTCTACTGTATATAAGGTTGTTGACTCAGAAGACACCTAACACATGAAGAACACACCTCTCAATTTGAAAGAACTGATGAAAAAAAAAATATTCAAATCTCAAGTTGCAGTAGTGTAAACAGTTGGCTCGACTTCACCCAACAACTTCAGGTCTGAAAGGTTTTAGGTGGCTCAAACAGCTTCACTCCACTACTAACCTAAATCTCGCAAAAGTTTATTTAAAAATGGCCAGAAAGTCAAGCCAGATTTAGAAGAGACCAGGAAGAAATTGAAATTATTAATAGCTTCAGTTTCTTTGGCTCCACAAACAACACTCTTGGTACCAGCAGCCAGGAAATCAAAAGATGAATTGTATTGGGAAGATCTGCTGTCAAGGACCTCTCCAGAGTACTGAAGAGCAATGATATCAGTCTGGAGATGAAGGTGCACCTGATCCAGGTCTTCACAATTACTTGTTATGCATGAGAGAGCTGTACAATGACTAAGAATGACTTTGAGTTGTGGTGCTGGAGAAAAGTATTGAATATACTATGAACTGCTAGGAGAATTAACACGTTCATCCTGGAGAGGGTGAAACCAGGCTGTTTCTTGGAGGCAAGGATCCTGAAGCTCTCTCTGACATACTTCAGCATATTGCAAGGACGGACCAATCCTTGGAGAGGGACATCATGCTTAGAAGATGGATTGACTCAGTGACTGGGGTAATGGGGACAGGTGTGTCAGAGACAATGAAGTTGGCTCAAGATAGAGCAGGGTTCAGAGCCAGTCTCACTGATTCTGACACACCTACCCCTATTACCCCAGTCACCAAATCAACCCATGTCCTCGAAGGTCTTCCTCTCCCATGCTGTTCCTCCACCCTTCGGAGCATGATGTCCTAACATTGAGAAGAATGGAAAGCCCAGAACACTCAGTTGTGCTCATGTGAACCTAGACCAAGAAGCTGTTGTCTGAACAGAGCAAGGGAATACTGCATAGTTTAAAATCAAGAAAGTTGTGTGGCAGTGCTGTATCCTTTCTCCATATTTATTCAATTTGTATGCTGAGAAAATATTTCTAGAAGCTGGACTTTATGAAGAAGAATGTGGCATCAGGATGGGAGGAAGACTCATCAACAGCCTTGCTTGCCAAAAGTATGGAAGACTTAAAACATATGCTGCAAAAGATCAACTATGACAGCCTGATGTAATATGAATTACATCCCAACATCAAGAAAATAAAAATCCTCATAATTGAACCAATAGGCAACATTGTGATAGGTGGAAAAAAGATGGAAGTTGTCAACAATCTCATCTTACTTGGATCTACAGCAATAAATAAATAAAAAAGATGTGTTGCATTGGGTAAATTTGCTGTCAAAAAGTACTTCAAAGTGCTAAAGAGCAACAATGTCAATTTAAAGACTAAAGTGTGCCTGATACAGGCCACAGGCTTGTCAAATACTTGCTCTGCATCTGAAAGTTGATCAGGAAGACAGAAGAAGAATCAATGCCTTTGAGTTGTGATGTTGGAAAAGAGTACTGAATATTCGATGAACAGCCAAAAGAATAAATAAATCTGTCTTGGAGAAAGTGCAAACAGGGTGCTTCCTCCTTAGAGGCAAGGATGGTGAAACTTGGTCCCACATACTTTTGGCATGTTGAAGGGTCAGTCCTTGAGTCCTTGGTAAAGGACATCATGATTGGAAAGGTGGAGGGTCAGTGAAAGAGAGGAAGACCGTCAACAAGATGGACTGACACAGTGACTGTAACATTGGGCTCAGGTATATCAGAGAGGATGAGGGTGGAACAGGGTAGGGCAGGGTTCAGATCCATTGTTCAAAGGGTCCTGCGAATCATATTCAACTCCAGGGCACCTAACAACAAAATCACTAACCTAAACACACTCACTCCTCGCCATTCAGTCGTAATGGGTTTATGGATGATTCCTCCAGTGTGTTTCCAAGCCTGTAAATCACACAACACAGGAGCAAATTGCCAAGAAACTGAATTTCAACCGCCAGAGAGGCGTGGCCGCGTGGCCGTTATGCTGGGAGCCCAATTCCCTGGAGACTAGGCTACTGGTTAACACAGTATTTAGCCAGCAGCACCTGTAGAAGCAATTCTACTCCGTAACACACAGGGTTGTTGTAATGAACTTT
Source organism: Elephantulus edwardii (assembly GCF_000299155.1). NCBI lineage: Eukaryota > Metazoa > Chordata > Mammalia > Macroscelidea > Macroscelididae > Elephantulus > Elephantulus edwardii. Next base: position 9,919,276 of record NW_006399863.1, read on the forward strand.
TTTCATTTCCTGTTTTCTCAGGTTTAATAGCATTTGAGTGAACCAGGTCACTTCATGAAGTAAATGGGGACCAAGAAGCAACAAGGATAGATTGAGTTTTCCTGAAGTGATACAAACTCTCTCCATACCATAGAAATGTTTGTAAGGGAATCGTATTCTTTTAAATGGATTATTGCTTAACTTTGTAAATTATTACCTAACTTGGGAGGGACTGGAGAGTATTATGCTGAGTGAACTCAGTCCCACAAAGATAAATATTGTATAAGACCATTATCGTAGAATGAGTATAAGAATCCAGGAGCGGTAGGAGCGGCTGAAAGCAGAGGGATGTGGCTGTACAGGGGGAAGAGGGGATTAATCATTGGATTGTACAATTTGTTGGGGGGCCTTGAGGGAAATGGAAAGAATTTTTTCGAATTTGTATTAGAATTTTGTAAATAAACTAGTAAAAAAAATAAATGGTCATTGCTTTAAAATTGTTCAGAAAGGTGAATCATTTAGAGTTCCAGCGGCGCGAATAATTGGTTCTTTTTAGGGAGGAAAAAACCAACCCCTCTTGTGCACACTGGTGCTTTAAAACAACACATATACAATAACCAGTGCCCAACACTTCCGGGATCCTTAAGGCCCTGGCCCCACCCTTATGACATCTTGGGAAATGTAGTTCCATCTTTCTTTTCAGACTGAAGACTGTGCGAATTGGGAACTACATTTCCCAGAAGGCTGTGCTCGCCGGCACGTAAACAGCTCCTCTGGCTGGTGGGGAAACCCCTCAACTTAAGCCTTTTCATTTCCCTGGAGAAATGAGCGACCGCTGGGAGAGGCCTCTGGCGGCACCGAGCGTGGACTGCCTAGCCAGACCCAACTGGGCGCGACGGCCGCGGACCCGCCTATAGCCTCCGCTTCCGGTCGGGGGGCAGAAAGCTACGACGTAGCCTCTCCTTTAATTGCGGTAGGCGGGGCGTGGTGGCGCTAGCCGCGTTGCTATTGGCGGCAGTTGGGGGCGCGGAAACTGAACGGGCCGCAACGGCTACCGCCGCTGTCTCCCTTGGTGTCCCGGCAATCTCGGCCGCCCCCAGCCCCACCATGGCCACGCATAACCCGGTGAGTCTCAGCTTGTGGTGGGCGCCGGATGCTTTTTCTCCCCTTCGATTCAGTGAATGCCTGGCCGGCACGAGAGCTGGGAGAGAGGCACTTAGGGGTCGCCGAGTTCCGGCCTGGCCTCGTTGACCTCAGTTGACCCATCTGTGCATGCCAGGGTTTGCATCTTACTGGAGAAAGACAAGATATGACCTGGGGCCAGAGTCAGGCCTCTCTTATCTCAGTTTACCTTTGGAGTAGGGAGCGGATGGATGGGTGAGAGTACAGTCTTCTTGACAGCTGGGTTGCCCAGTCTGGCTTTCTTTAGAATCTAAAGGGGGGCGTGCGAAGCCCATTCTTTTTGCAGGATTACCTAGAAGCTACCTGGCCCTTTGACTGATTCAGGGCATCTGGGTACTGGTCTGTGTCACTTTACATAACTGGAGATTTGGGCAGAGGGATTTCCAGGCCTTTTGGCCCCTAATGTGGTTCCCCATCAAATAAGCCAGTGGATTAGAGGGAGTTGAGGCTGACATACAGAGAACCTGTGGGATTAAGGAAAGGGTCCTTGAAGCAGGCTTCTTCCAAGAGGTTCAGATGATGGTTGAGTGGCCATGGGGCAGTCACTTCTCTGTGTGGGAGGGCCCCCTAGCTGCTGCTGCCTGATGTTGTTGAAAGGAAACAGCCTGGCCACAGGTCTCTTTGTTCTGAACACAGCTGTGTGGGATGGTGGCTGCCTTGCTTTGTTTCAGGGACATCTTCTGGGTTCCCTGGGAACACTCAGAATACTTGTTTTGAGATTTCGGATGTTTGAGGTGGTGGAGTTGTTTACATGAATAAGATAGGAGCTGCTCTATCTGTGGAAAAAGTCTCTGGGATGTTCTCCCCTTTGTCTCCTTGAGCGACTGAATGCCCTGGCTGCTTCTCTGATGTTAGATGTTTTAGATGCTGGTTGGTGTGATGTCCTGTAGGCCTGTCCACGCAGGGTTGAACTTTGGATTTACTGGCCAGTCCATGGTGTGAATGAGATGTGGATTCTATATCCTGAAGTGTACTTTCGGAAAGACCCCTTTTCTCCTTCTGAGCATGAAAAAAATAAAAAAAGAAAATAGAGCTTTATTGAGATATTATTCATATACTGTAAAATATCTTTTAAAATGTGTCATTTATTGGTATTTAATTTATTCAGTGTTGTGCAGTAATCACCACTATCTTAATTCCAACACATTTTATCACTCCAAAGAGAAACCTTGTTTGTCGGCAGCCATTAAACAGTCTTTCCCCAGTCGCCTCTCCCTTCCAAGCCCCTGACAACCTCTATTCTATTGTCTGTCTCTGTGGATGGTGGATCTACTTATTCTCGCCATTTCCTGCAAATAAAACCATGCAGTATGTGATCTCTTGTATCTGTCATCTTTCACTGAGCATGTTCTCAAGCTTTATCTACATTGTATCATGTTTCAATACTTCATGCCTTTTTTATAGTTGTATAGTATTTCATTCTATGTAAGTACTGCATTTTGTTTATTTATCAATTGGAGGATATTTGGATTGTTTCTATTTTTTCCCTCACAAAGGATGTTGCTATGAATATTCATATATACAAGTTTTTGTGCAAATATGATTTCAACATCTTGGGTATATACTTAGAAGTGGATTTGCTGATTTATTTGTTAACTGCCAAAGTATTTTCCACAGTAGTTGCATCATTTACATTGCACCCCAGCAATGTGTAAGTCTTGAATTCCTTTTATCTTCACAACACTTGTCCCCTCCTTCCCTCCCTTCCTCTCTCACTTCCTTTCCTTATTTCTAACCATTCTGGTGTTGTTAAAGATGTTTCCCAGGTTGTAATCATTACTGGGATATCCCACTGACTGCCAAAAAAGATATGTCTTAGAGAAGATGAAGCCAAAGTGTTCTTTGGAGGAAAGGGTGATGAAGCTTTCTGTTGCATACTTTGGGCATGTTGCTAGGAGAGACTATTCCTTGGAGAAGGACATCATGCTTGGAAAGGTGGAGGGGTGGTGAAGGAGAGAAAGAACCTCAAGAAGATGGATTGACACAGTGATTTCAATGGGCTTGAGTGTGTCAGAGATTGTGAGGTTGGCTCAGGATAGGATAGGGTTCAGATCTGTTATTCATGGGGTTGCTAAGAGTCGTACTCAACTTGACGGCACCCAGCAACAGCAGCAGCAATCCTTACTGGGGCATACCATCATGTCTTTCCTCTCAGTGCAACTGATGGGTTCAAACCACCGACCTTTCAGTGAGAAACCGAGTACCTAATCACCCATGCCACCAGGGCCCCTTTCTGGCAATCCTGGTGAGTGTAGAGTGGTTTTTCCTCATGGCTTTGCTTTGCATTTCCATGATGTCTCTCCTCTTTTGTTGCATTTATTTGTATGTGTCCTCCTTGGAGAAGTGTCTCTTCAGATCTTTTGCCCATTTTAATTGGATTAATTTGTCTTTTTCTTACTGAGTTGTGAGCATTCTTTAATCCTGGATACAAGCTTCTTAGTGAACATATGATTTGTGGTAGGCGTTTGACTTTACTTTTTTTAAAAAAAAATCTTACTGAGTTACCTCCTCTTGCTGAGATTTACAGCCTGGGATGCTTAGTGAAGGATAGGAAAAGACTCGACTGCATTGGGTTATTGAGATACAATTCAAAATGTATGATCCAGCCTTTTATAATGTACAATTCAGGGGCTTATTGGTGTATTCACTGATAAACATACCATAACTTTTAAACACTTCTTTCACCTCAAAAAAAACCTCCACACTTTTCATCTATACCTGCCTATCCCTTCGCCCCTGCCCTAACCCTTACATTTGTTAGGTGCTGTGGCTCATAGTAATCCCATGTGAAAGACCATAGGGTTTTCTAAGTGTCATTTTTATGGTTTTTCTTCCACAGAGCAACTCGGTCGATGACTTACAACAACAACAGCAACATCAGTCTTTATGGAAGCAGATTGCCAGGTCTTTTTGCCATGGAACTGCTGGGTGGAGTCAAACCTCCAACCTTTCCTCCAGCACCTGAGCATTTAACCCTTGCCCCACCAAAGCTCACCCTCCAGCCTTAAGCAACCTCTAGTCTCCTCTCTCTGTAGATTACTCTGTTCTGGACTTGTCATTTGAGCGGAACCATGTAGTTCACGGTCTTTGGTGACTGTCGTCTTTTACAAACATGGTTTCAAGGTGCGTGTAGTAATGTATCAGCACTTTGTTCTCTCTCTCTCTTTTTTTTTTTAAGGCCAAATAATACTGTATAGCCAAACCATATTTTGTTTAACTATTTGGGTTGGTCCCACTTTTTGACTGTTAAGAATAATGCCTCGATAAACATTTGTGGATTAGTTTTTGTGGGGACATGGATTTTTAAAAAGGACCCCCCAGTGGCACAGTAGGTAAGCACGCAGCTGCTGTCTGAAGTTTGACAGTTTGAACCCGTCACAGCCCTGTGGGAGAGAAGCGCTGGAGGTCTGCCCCTGCAAAGATGACGGCTGTGGGAACTCGATGGGCCAGTGTTATTCAGTCCTGTAGGGTTGCCACAGGGGAAATCGATCTACTGGCACACAGCAACAACATTTTTTCCGTTCCCTTGAGTATATACCCAGGAGTGGAATTGCTGCCTTGGTAATATAGTAACTCTAGGGGCGGCCCGGTGGAATAGAGTGTTATATGTTGCACTGCTAGCCAGAAGGTCAGTGGTTCGAATCCACCAGGCACTCTGTAGGAGTCAGTTGGTCACTGTCCTCCCATAAAGAATTACAACTTCAGAAAACTGACGGAGTGTTGCTCTGAGTTGTAATTGACAGCAGCAGTGGGGTGTGTGTGTGTGTGTGTGTTTTTGGGTTTTTTTAATTGGTAACTGTATGTTTAATCCTTTAAGGGAACAAGCTGTTTTCCAAAGTGGCTGTACCAGTTTATATTTCTACCAGCAATGGAAGAGGGCTTCAGCTTGTCCGTATCCTGCCAGCGCTTTGATTCTAATCATATTGCTGCATATTACGTGGTGTCTGTTTGTGGCTCTGATTTTTATTTTCCTCGTGACTAATGACATTAAGCATCTTTGTGTGTTTGCTAGCTGTTTGTGTAAATTCCTTGGAAAAAAAGTTTTCCTGAGTCTTTTGTCCATTTAAAAATTAGCTGGGATATCTTTCTGCCATTGAGTTTCTTATATTTTCTAGGTACTCGTCGTTTATTAGACATGATTTGCATCTGTTTTTCCCATTTAGTACATGGTTTTTTCACTTTCTTGGTAGTATCTTTTTAATTTTTTAAAAATTTTTATCTTGGTAGTATCCTTTGATACATGAAAACATTTAATTTTGATGATGTCTAATTTAACAATTATTTTTTATTACTTGTGCTTTTAGTGTTGTGTCTAAGAAATTAATACCTAGTCCAAGATAATGAAGATTTAGCCTGTGTTTCCTCCTAAGAAGGAACCCTATTGGTGCAGTGGTTAAATGCTTGACTACTAACTGAAAGATCTGTGGTTCAAATCCCCCTGCTACTCTGTGAGGGAAAGCTGAGTCTATCTGCTTCCATAAAGATTACAGGCTTGGAAACCTGATGCTGCAGTTCTACGCCATTCTGTAGGTCCTTACGAGTTGGAATCGACTTGCTGACAATGGCTTGCGTTTTGTTTTCTCCTAAGAGTTACAGTTTGAGCTCTTACTTTTAGTTCTGTATTTCAAATGAGTGTTTCAATGATGGGAAGTAAGCGTTCAATTTCTTTCCGGTGGTGAATTGTCCCAGCACAATTTTCTGAAGAGACTGTTCTTCTCCCTCTTCAATGCTCTTGCCATTGTGGTGTAAAACCAATTGCCCAAGATGCAATGATTTATTTCTGGATTCTCAGTTCTATTCCATTGGGTTACATGTCTTTATGAATGCCAGTACCATACTGTTTGATTATTTTCACTTTGTAGTCAGTTTTTAGTCCTCCTACTTTGTTCTCTTTTAAAGATTCTTCTGACTTTTCGGATGTCTTGTGTTCTCATATGAATTTTAGGATTTGCTTATTAATCTCTGCCAAAAAAAGGCAGCTAGAACTTTGATAGAAGTTGTGTTGAATTTGTAGATCGATCTGGTGAACATTTCCCCACTTATCTAGGACTTTAATGCCTTTCTGGGATGTTTTATAGCTTTCACTGTTATGAACTTTGTAGCTTTTCTTGGTTAAATTTATTTTTAAGTATTTTTTTTTGCACTGTTGTATTTGGATTTGTCTTTCATTTTTCAGATTGTCCATTGCTAGTGTACAGAAATACAGTTAATTTTTGTGTTGTGATCTTGTATCCTGCGGATTTGTCAAACTCGTTTATTAGTTCTAACAGTCCTTTAGGCCTGACTGTCTGTACAGAGGATCGGGCTTTGAGCCTTTTTAAGTCCCTCCCAGCTGGCCCTGTGAGGCCCCTTCCTCACCCACACTGCACACATCTGACCCACACTCTCCCCCAGGAGGACCCCTCGCTGGAGAGGCATTTTAAGGGCCACCGAGATGCAGTTACCAGTGTGGACTTCAGTCTCAACACCAAACAGCTGGGTAAGAGCAGGCATCTTGCCCCAGACACTAAGTTTAAAGTTGAGAGGACCAAGTTTCTACCAGGAAAGTGGGGTTAGAGGCATGGGGGTGTGGGGGCTCACAGCCCAGCAGGGGCACCAGTGCTCTGCCTAGATCTGCATCTTGCTTCAGCCTGTTGGAACTGGGCCCTGGCTTCAGAGCTTCGTTTTATAGGAGGATCAGAGAGGTTAGGGGCCCTACCAGCTTACATAGTGTCTGAGGGTGGGCCGGGATCGGGGTGGACTGTGGACGGGGCCCAAATAGGTGCTCCATTTCCCTGCGTCTTTATCAAGTCTGTTGTGTCCGCACCTAGTGTGACACACACTGATGAAGATGCCCACAGTGAGAAGGATGTTGGCAGGGTTGTTATCCCATCACCTCAGCACCCTGGTCAGTTTCAGGGCCATCCACTGACCACTGGGGGCCCAGGCATGCCGTCAGGGTGACAGCTTTCTTGCTGGCATGGATGAGGCTCCCTTTTTTATTCCTTGGCCACTCTCCCTTACCAGAAGATGCTTGCCTCAATGATATTTGTGGTTTGTTAGAGAACAGGGGTCATCTTGGATCTCTTTTTAGGGTCCTCCTGACTGAGGCAGGTCCACTCAGTGACACGAGGGCCATTGGGTGGGGCTGATGTTGGGAGGATTTGCCGTCTAGTACCCATTGGTTGTGCTTGTGGGACATTTAGGAATTCACAGGGGCTAGTTCCCCCAGAGGATGCCATCAGGGACTGTGTGTCACCTCCCCCCTCCTGCCTGTCCAGGCCCACTCGAACCAAGGGCCTCAGTGTCACCCACTCTCCTCAGCTAGCGGCTCCATGGACTCCTGCCTCATGGTTTGGAACATGAAGCCACAGTCACGTGCCTACCGCTACACGGGCCACAAGGACGCCGTCACCTGCGTGCACTTCTCCCCCTCCGGCCACCTGCTTGCCTCAGGCTCCCGGGATAAGACCGTCCGCATCTGGATACCTAACGTGTGAGTTCTGGTCTTTGAGGGACTAACTCTGAGCTGGGGCACTGGTACGGGAGGAGCCCTCACTCTGGTCCCCAGCTTGGCTCTTGAATGTTCACAATGGGACATTCACCCCACTTCTTATCTGCAGTCATCTGAAACCTGTGCTTAAATTGGGATCCTCCCATCAGGTGAGGGGCATGCTGAGCTGATAGCAGCCATCCTGGAGGGCTCTGGGGCCTTCAGCTGAGCGCACGTGACAGAGGCAGGATTTGGTTCCTGTTGGGGACACTCCGGCCTCTCTTGGGGACTGGAGCACTCAGCACTGCACTGGCTTTGGGAGGGGCCCCTGCAGGGCAGGAAAGCTTTTCTTTGCTCGTGGACCCGCCTGTCACCAAGCTGGGTCTCCTGACTCTCTGGCTGCCTGTCTTTCCAGCAAGGGTGAGTCGACGGTGTTTCGTGCACACACGGCCACGGTGAGGAGTGTCCACTTCTGCAGCGATGGCCAGTCCCTCGTGACAGCTTCTGACGACAAGACAGTCAAGGTGTGGTCAACCCATCGCCAGAAATTCCTGTTCTCTCTGAGCCAGCACATCAACTGGGTCCGCTGTGCCAAGTGAGCGTCTAACTCCCCGGAGCCTTTAGAGGGCTGGAGCTGGGGACACCGGGGGTGGGGGTGCTGCCAGACGGCCGTGTCGTGACTCTGAGCCAGTGGCTTAGCGACTCGTGAGTTTCCCTGAGCCTCAGTTTTCTTCTCTGTAATTGAGAACGGTAACAGTTCCTACATTGTAAGTTGTTAAGCAGTTTTAGTGAGATGAAACATGAAACGTTCAATCCAATGCCAGCCGTGAAGGCCCCATGACATTACTGCCAGGGCTGCCCAAGCCAAATCAGCAGGGATCACTAAGGAGTAACTGCAACAGGAAAAATGCAGATGGTCGCCAGGGTAACCGTGTTGTTAACTATGTGGGTAAGTTGGAGCAGGTGCATATAGTTCTTATTTAGCCTTTCCTAAGCCACGGAAAAGGTGGCATAGTGTGTAACGTAGCAGGCTGCTAACTAAAAGGTCAGCAGTTCAAATCCACCAGCCCACTCTGTGAGAGCCAGATGGACATTGTCCTCCCATTGCTGTGGAAACCCACAGGAGGGTCACTGAGCAGGAGTCCAACAGCAGTGGATTTTATTGGTTTTAGAGCAAGACAAAGCTGTTTCACTGCTTTAAAGGCTTTTGGCGAGGATGATAGTGATGAGGAGTGTGTTCTTGTAGGGGTTGGACCGGTCATTTCTTGTTACTGTTATATCCTATGGAGTCGCCTGCTACTCATAGCGACCTTGTGTACAGCAGCTCTGACCCCTGCCCTGTCCTGACCAATCTCACTGACTCCAACACATCTGCACCCATTGCCCCAGTTACTATATAAATCCATCTCATCCGGGCTCTTCCTCTCCTGTGCCGTCCCTCAACCCTTCCGAGCATGATATTCTTCTCCAAGGATCGGTCTCTCCTGGCCACGTACGCAAAGTATGTGAGACAGAGCTTCAAAACCTTAGCCTCCAAGATAGACTTATTTTTTTTTATGGTCCATGGTATGTTCAAGACTCTTCTCCAGCATCACAACTCAAAGGCATCAATTTTTTTCTGTCATCCTTAGTCATTGTCCTGCTCTCTGATGCATAGCACGTAATTGTGAAGACCATGGCCTGGATCAGGTGCACCTTAGTCTCTAGACTGACATTGTTGCTTCTCAGTACTCTGAAACAGTCCCTGGCAGCAGATTTCCCTCATGCAATTGGTCTTTTAAATTCCTGACTGCTGGTGCCCCAGTGTTGATTGTGGAACTAAGCAAGCTGAAACTGTTAACAGTCTCAATCTCTTCTTCATCCATCATGGTGTTGTCATTTGGCCCAGTGGTGAGAATCTTTGTCTTCTTGATATTGAGCTTCAGTCCATAATTGCAAACACTTCAGGTCCTCCTCAGTTTCAGCAAGCAAGGTTTTGTCATCTGCATAACGTAGGTTGTTTATGGATCTTCCTCCAATCCTGGTGCCTCATTCCTCCTCATAAAGCCTGGCCTCCTAAATGATCTGTTTTGCATATAGAGTTGTTTCATAGAGATGGCAAATTGAGATGGCATTAGTTATTGTTTCATTGGCTGTGGGTGTTTGTAACCTCTATGTTGGGGACCATCTGAACTGACAGAGCCAGTATCACCACTCTGCACCCTCTCCTTGTTTGTTCCAGCAGTGCTTTGTGCTGGGGATGCAGTTCCCATTTTGCAGATGAGGAAACTGAGGCTCAGCCCGCAGGGTCTTACTCCATGGCACACGGTGGGGATCAAGTGGAGCTGGCCTTTGGATGGGCATCTCCCTGGCACTAAGGCGTGCTGCTGCTTGTGTCTCTGGAGCTTATCGTGGGCTCCACTGCTGTGCTGACTGCTGAGAGGGTTTGGTCTGAAGGACCTGCCCATGCCCCAATGTGGGTATGGTGCTGTGGCAGATGGAAGTCAGGTGACCTTTTAGGGTTTGAGAACTGCAGATACAAATAAGCTTATCTCGGGCTTGTTCCATTCATTTCAACAGCTCTTTATCCTGTAAGGTCTCTTTATTGCCAGGAGGCGGGTGGGTTGTGGCTTGGGGTCACTGGGAAATCATGAGAGTCAGCCGTGGGCCAGCCGGAGAGCCGAGTTCCTCTGGGACGCCATGCAAATCACTTGTCCCTTGCACATCTTTCCTTCTCCTCGAAGGTGCCAGGCTGCTCTGATAGGCCTTGTGATCAGGGGTCCAGGCCAGCAAATTGGGGATGTCAGGGCCATACTAAGTCTTTGATAATATGTCCTTCAGACCTCCCTGCCTCTTTGTTGGCAGCTTATGTTTTGCTGACCCAGATGCAGTCAGATGTAGACTTTGGAGGACCTGGGGACAGGATGCTGTAGCTGGTCCCTTAGTGCTCACACTCCCAGTGGTCAGTGCTGACCGCATGTTGCCACATGCGAGCCTAGGCTTTCCTGCAGCAGTCTCTATGCCCTGCCTTATTCTGGGAGGGGACTCCGCTTTTTAGCCCCTTACAGATACAGAGCAGGGTGTCCGCTTGGCCAGGCTCACCCAGGGTCAAAGCAGGGTATGGACTCTTGGAAGTTGCAGGGGTCAGGTTGTGGGCATTGTGGGGAAGGTGTGGTCTGGAAGATGGTGTGTGGTCCCTGTGACATCCCTGTGAAACTGTGCCTTGACTGGTCTTCCACCTTGTACAGGTTCTCCCCTGATGGGCGGCTCATCGTGTCTGCCAGCGATGACAAGACCGTCAAGCTGTGGGACAAGACCAGTCGGGAGTGTGTCTACTCGTACTGCGAGCATGGCGGGTGAGTCCTCCACAAATAGGACTCTGTCTTAGGCTGAATTCTCCAGAGAAGCACAGCCAGTAAAGTTTACATCGCTTGACACACATGCACATACACTCACATACACAGGTATGTATAATCAAAACATGAGTTACGTATATGAACTTTGTAAATAAACCAGTATAAAAAAAAAGATGAGTTGCATTGGCTGCTGTCAAGGATCTCTCTAGAGTGCTAAAGAACAACGAAGTCACTTTAGAGACTAAGGTGCACCTCATCCAGGCCATTGTCATCTAAATTGCTTACTATGCATCTGAGAGTAGGACAGTGAATAAGGATGACAGAAGAAGAATCGATGCCTTCTTGGTGTGGTCCTAGAGAATAATATTGAACATACCATGGACTACCAAGAAAACAAATAGGTCTGTCTTGGAGATGGTGAAAACAATTTGTTTCTTGGAGGCAAGGATTTTGAACCTCCATCTCATATGTTGGGTATCTTGACAGGAAGGATCAGTCCTTGGAGAAGGACATCATGCTTAAAAGGGTAGAGGGTCAGTGCAGGAGAGGAAGACCCTGGATGAGATGGATTGACACAGTGACTTTGGCAAAAGAGTCAGGTATGTCAGACTTGGTGAGGTTGGCTCAGGATAGGGCAAGGTTCAGAGCCATTGTTTGTAGGGTTGCTGTGCAGTCGACTCAAAGGCACACAACAACATACACATATAGGGAAGAAAAAGAAACAGGAATAGCCAAGTGGCTCCTGTTGTTGTTAGAGGCAAGCCCCAGGCTGTAAGCCAGACCTCAGAGTGGAGGCTTCTGGGAAGGCAGGCAGCGTCCAGGTCATCAGCAGACAGTCAAGTCTCAGACTACTGGCTTTGGAGGCTACTGGCTTCATAGGCTGGCTGTCCAAGGTCATTGTTGGGGACAGGGTTGAGACAGCTGACTTTGGAGACTGAGGAGTCCAGTCACAGCAAGTGTGGCCAGTCTGGAGGCTGTCAACCAGACAGCTAGTCATAAATCAGACAAAAAATGCTCTTATCTATTTTGGAAAAAAAAATGCTCTTATCTTTTTGCCAGAGTCCAGACATGAATACCATGAAGGCCACGCCCCTGAGGAGCCCTGTTCTTAGTCAGATAAGGCTAATTGTATCTTTACAGATGCAGTTGAAATCTGGTTGTTGGGTTTTTTTTTAATGGATTTTTTAAAATATTTTACTCTGATTTATTTACAGACTTTGAATACATTATTTTTCGCAAAAGATCCTTTCTATTTCCTTCACCCTATCACCCATTGAATTGTGCAACCCTATGATGTAATCTGGTTTTATTAACATCCTAGAGGTTAGAATTGACAACATGACATTAGTAACCATGCCAAGCATTCAAGCACAAGGGGCCGCCACTGAAAACCCCAGAGCCAACCTTTGGGTGTCAAGGTCTCCTCTCTTTTTTTTTATTTTTTTTTTTTTAAGGTCTCCTCTCTTGCATTTAAAAAAGGCACTGGGACTTGGTCCTTCATGAGTCCACTCCACCTCAATTCACTGTCCCTTTCTTGCTTGCCTAGTGAGGGAATGTGGCAGGAGGGAGGGTTCCGGGATGAAGGAGCGGTGTGAGCAGTTACACCCGTGTGGACCACACTGCATGTCCCTGGATCTGTTTGGGGCTGGTATGACCTACAACATGTGGTCGCCCTGCTCTTCCAGCTTTGTCACCCACGTGGACTTCCACCCGAGTGGCACGTGTATAGCCGCTGCCGGCACGGACAATACGGTGAAGGTGTGGGACGTGAGGACGCACCGGCTGCTGCAGCATTATCAGTGTGAGTATCCAGCGGCTCCTGGTTCCCAGAGCCAGCGGTCCAGTTCACTGCCGTAGTCCCTAAATGGCCTGTGCTGGCCGAGGGTGGCCTTGGTGGGTGGGTAAAATCAGGCCCTGTTGGGGTCTCTGGGGATGGGTTGTCTGTGACACTGGCCTGTCTGGTAACCTTGGCTATGAAGTGGATGTAGTGCTGCCTGACTTGTGCCAGGCTCCTTGGTACTCATGCATGAAGGGGCAGAGCCTCAGGTGAGCTGCAGGGCTTGATGGACGGTCTGGCCAGAACTCCTGAAGAAGGTTCTTGGGCTCCTCAGACACACACCACTCACCTCCTCTTCTATTGAATGCTCTGGCCTCCCCTTCCCCGCCCCCCCCCCCGAGGTATCTGTGCTGAAGCAGGTAGGACTGTCATTAGAGTTCAGCAATCTCTGGCTCAACATTTAGACCTGAAAACAGGAAGGACATAGTTGGACAAAGGTGTTGGATTGGAGGCCAGAAAATTTGGTCAAAGTTCGCAGTACCCGTCACTGCCACCAGGTGGCAGGAGGCAGCCACGTGAACTGGCGTGCTCTGCACCACACCAGGGCCCTGGGGTTTGGACAGAGGCCCTTCTCAGGAAAAGGCAGATTCTGGCAGGGCTGCAGCTGGGTTCTGCCCTCCGCAGGAGACCACACCTCTCCCAGCCCTCCTGCAGCCTTAGAGGCTTTTCTCCTGCTTTAGCCCAGGCTCAAAATTAGGGCATTGGAGGAGTTGAGATAGGTTTGCAGGAGTCGGGGAGTACTGGGTAGGAGGCCGGCTGTTGAGTGTAGCCCAAGGTGAGGCTTGGACAGGAGAGGAGGGAAGGAGAGGAGGCAAGCGCTGGGTCTGTTCTCTGTTTATAGGGGTGACTGTAGTGTCTTCTCCCTGAGGTCTGGGGGGTTGGGGACTCGCAAGAGAGTCATGATGCAGTGCTGAGCATGCATTTTGTTCTGCACGAGTCTTGATTAATGGACGTTGAGGGGAGGGGGCCCTTGAGGTCCCCTTGGGAGAGTCCAGGCCTGTGTAATGGACCTGGGTCCAGGGCTTGGTGAGTGAGGTTCAGCTGCTAGTGCCCACCGGAGAGGCCCTGAAGTGCCTTGTTATGGCTTAAGAGTTTAAAGGACATGGCTGACCGGCAGTTTGGGGACCACCTGTGTCACTTGAGAAGCAAAGGCATGAGTGGCATCTGAGAGGACAAGCGGTTCAGCTGCTGACCCGTGCACGGGCCTGGCGTGCCTTAGTGAAGGGTGGTGGGCTGTCAGGCCTGATGTCCACGTGAGGGCTGCATATGAGAGTGGGGCGAAGTTAGGGTGGGAGTTTTTCCTAACTTCAAAGTTAGGAACTGGGGACACTGAGTAAGAGGCACATGCTGACTGTGGACCCCCAGCTGGTCTCAGGGAGCTTGGACATGATGAAAAGGATAGAGGCCACTTCCTAGGCTCTTGAAATTGAGGTGCCGCTGCAGGGGAAAGGTCCCCAGAGCCGCCAGGATGAAGACTATGGGCGCATCTCCCAGTGGTGGAGGGCTGGTGGGACAGAGCCAGAGGAATGATGGAAGGTGGGGGTCTCACAAAGTGGGGTGGTCGGGAGGAACGGCCGAGGAGAGTGGTGGGTGCTGGGGCCAGGCCTCTGGAGTTCTGTGGGAGCCGGCGTGGGGGTGGGTGGGCTCAGGCTCCCATGACAGTGCATGCCGAGGCGTGGTGGGTGGTGAGCACCAGGGCCGGGTCCTGAGCGGCCTCAGGTACGTGCTGCCAGAGGTTCGGCTGAGAGTTCACTCTGCTTTGCTGCTGCCTCATGACAGATGGAACCACTCAGTGCACTGCAGGGTCTTGTTCCTAGTCTAGATCAGATGCTTAGAAGGGCTTCGAGGACCCTGTAAACACAGCTGGGCCCCTCACAGCCTCCTGCTCAATGCGTGGGTGGTTATGCACAGGGCGGCAAGCTCATTCCCTTGGGCTCGCCCTGGGGAACCTAGGAAAACACAGGGCTGATCTGGCCTCTGGGGAAGTGGGGCGCACCTTCACTGTTACCTGTGGAAGCACTTAGCGAGGCTTTGCTATGGCTGAAGCTGCCCCCCTGAGACTCCCCTGACCCGTTAGCAGCTGCCACTCCCACCTCACAGGTGCCCCCTGCCCCCGAGTGCAGTGGGTCTGTTTGGGGGCCTATTTCCCCATGATGGGCTCCAAGCTCTCTGGCAGCAGACACCTGAGCCGTGGCCATTCCGAGTCTCTAGGAAGCCAAGCGGATAGCCTTTAAGGACACAGTGACATCTTTGTTATCCCTGTTGTTGTGTTCCATTGTGTTGGATCAACCCATAGCTGACCCTCCAGTGGGTTTTCAGAGGCAGTAAATTGCATGGGAGGAGATTGTCCGTCCTCCCATGGAGCAGCTAGTGGATTCGAACCAGGTGCCTTTTGGGATTGCAGCACAGCTTCTTCCTGCTAGGCCACTGAGCTCCCTTTGTCATCCCTGGTGACTAAATGAGCACCAGGGACGTCCTGAGTGGCCTTCTGGCATATGAGGCCAACTTGCTCTTCCAAGCAGTTTTGACTGACGCTGCTGCTGGGGGTGGGAGTAAGCCCCTGTCTGCCTGTGTCCCTCACCCCGATCACTCGCCACGGAGGGTACATCCTGTTCCAGGCTGGGGCCTTCCTGATGCCATTGCTCTCAGACAAGGACTTTCTTGGCTCTGGCCAGTCGCTTTGGGGAGGAGTTCTGATTTCCCAGTCCCACCAGGAACCCCAGGAGTGCCAACCCCCATGGGGGCGGGCGAGGCACCATATGCTCTGAGCCCACGTTCGGACTGTTCAGACAGCTGAGCAGCAGCCCCCGTCCCGGAACCGTGGTGCGCTGGTGGCACATGTCTCCAGTGACACCCCGTGCTCCGCCAGGCAGGGCTCCAGCCCCTCACAGTGCTCACGCAGCCAGGAGGTTGTCTACCCAGGTCACCCGCCCAGGCCTCTGAGCTGGCCCCGTGTCGCACCCCACCCAGCTCTTACCCTGTGCGGACTCCTGCTGTTCTCTAGCTCCATCCAGCTTCCTGGGAGAAGCGGTCTCCTCGGCCGGCTGGCTGCAGGACTTCACTTGATCCCCTCCAGAAGCCTGAATCAGAACTCAATCCTCATTACTGCTGTAGGCTCCCCTCTGATCCTGTGTAGAATGGTGGAGGAGTTTAGGCAGCTCTGCAGCCTGCAGACCCTCCTTCTTTTCATGGAGTTGAAAGTGTGGACAGGGCTCACTGGAGACCCTCCATGGCTCCCTGTGCTGGCTCCCTCCGCACTCCTAAGTGCGGTTGATATGTGGGGGGAGGGCTGTTTTGGGGATCCCTTACACCGTTTCAGAGCACCGTCACTGTCTGAGTCTAGAGCCCTCAGAGACTCAAAGCTGCCGTGCCGCTGGTGATCCCAGCTGTGTGCATCTCAGGAGCTGTCCTGGCGTGGGGTCAAGTGACCAAGTGCTCTTGTGCTCGAGCCTTGCCTCCGGCCTGACGGGCACCTCCTCCCTTGTCACCAGCCTGCCAGCTGGCTCACTCAGGACATGGGCCTGCAAGACCAGGTGGGCCGAGCCAGGCTTCCTCCCTCCAGAAGCACGACACGCTCTTTTTTGAGGGTTGGGGTGTGGGGATTTCAATTATAGTTAGTCATTCCGTTGTGTAATTATGTGTGGCTGTATGCTCGTGATTTTTATTTATTTAATTGGGGTGGGGTTTTTTAGCATATTTTACTAAGTAGCCTGGAAGGATGCAAAACATGAATTCGCTGTGCCCCGAGCCCGTCCTCCCCAGAGGCCACCCCTGCCGCCCACCTGAGACACCCTCTTTGCATGTGCACACGTGGAAGGCCTCCCTGCAGTTCTGATGTCTCTGTTTCTGTCTGCAGCACCAGCTCCATCTCTGCTGCAGTTGGCTGGGGCTCTGTGGAAACACTGGGGGCAGCTGGTTGCTGCCCCCCTCTCTGTGGCTTGAGTGTGTGGGACGTGGGGGATGTGGAGTCAGCCCCCCAGGGTCGGCTGCTGCGACGTTGCCTGCTGGAGCCGCTGGCGCTCAGAGTGTTGAGATATAAATACAAGGTTATGTAAGGCCCTGGCGCTCTCCCCCAAGTGTGCTCGGGAGCAGCGTCCGTCATCCCCAGCGCAGAGCATCGGCTGGGCTGGCGTCTGGGCAGCTCTGCGTGCCCCGGAGGTTCTGCTGAGAACCTGTGGGCTGGCATGGCGCCCGGCCCGGCACAGATCCTGTGGCTCACGGTGCTGGGGTGAAGCGAGGTTCTAGCATTCACATTTGTGTTTGTGGCATCTCTGACATGGGAGGGGCGTGAGCATCTTAGTCCCACCATTCTCCCTTCTCAGGCCCGAGATGCCATGTGCGAAGGGCCCAGGGCCTTGGCTGTGGAGTTACTGCGTCCTCCCGTGGCCTGCGGGGTTCTGACCTTGAGCTCCAGCTCTTGTCATCTCCACCTCAGATTTGCCCTGGGCCTCAGGGGTGGGCTGTGCAAGAGCAGAGGCCACCTTGCTTTCCTGAGCACCCACTCCCCAACCATTTTTGGTTCTCCTGAGCCGGGAGCCAGGGACTTAGTCTGATCCCTGCCTGACAAAGCTGTGGTCTCATGTGGAACCCAGATGGGAATCACAGCCACTCAGATGAAAAGTTTGCTCCTAAGCGTGTACTGGGAAACAGCTCCTGGTGCTGCAGGAGGACAAATGAAGGAGTGGCTCTGTGGGGGAGACCCAGGGGAGCTTCCTGGAGGAGGTGACTCTCAGTGGCAAGCTTTAACGTCAGTGCTTTAAGGTTAAGGCTCCAGCTTGCGTCTGTAGTGGAGTGGGAGGCGAGCAGCTGGAGGAATCCCTTGCTTCTTCTAGCGTTGGTCCCCAAGCCTCTGACTGCCCTGTGTCCCCAAGTGCTTGTCCTCGGCTCAGAAGCAGTCTCTACTGGCCTCTCTGATCTTGCTGGTCCCTCAGGAAATTCTTGTGGGGCCCCCTTGGTTTCTCTGAGCAGTGACCACCTCTGTTCTAGCCTCTCTTGGCCCCGACTGGCCATCTGCAGGCTTTAGCTATGCTCCTGAGCCTCCAACCAATGCTGACCAGTGTTCTTGTCCCCAGTACACACCGCCGCGGTGAATGCCCTCTCCTTCCACCCCTCGGGACAGTACCTGGTCACAGCCTCCAGCGACTCGACCCTGAAGATCCTGGACCTGATGGAGGGCCGGCTGCTCTACACTCTCCACGGCCACCAGGTGACAGGGGTCAGCCTGGTGCTGGACAGCATGTTGGGAGGGTGGGGGTACCTCCTCCAGGTCTGTGTATCTGAGGTGGACTTCCTTGGGGACAGCTGCTCTGGCTTCCTCATTGTCAGGACAGGGAACTGGGCACATCCCCTGTGACTTCAAGCAGAGGCAAGGGTCCTGGTGCTGCTGAGAAGGGGCTTAAAGTGGCTGAGGGATGGGGTGACATCTGGGTGTGGATAGCAAACTTCCTCCTCCCGGGAAATCTGAGTGGAGGTGGCCTCCAGTGGCCTCCTGAATGTGGTGGTCCCACATTTGAGCGGAGCCCTGGAATCTACACCCCCAGTGACCACTGTGGCCTCTAGAGACAAAGACAGTTACAGGTGTTTGGAAGAGGCCTGTGTGAAGGAATGGAGTCTCGTGTGCATTTGAGGTTTGGGGCCTTCATGGAATTGAATCCATGATCCCAGCACAAGCAATACATACAAACAAGGTGTAGATGGCTGCCTGTCAGTGACCACCAGCGACTCTTCTCTGTCTTTGAGGTTCTTTAGACAGCACCTCCCTCTCACCCTGTGCATGCCTGAATGTTCTCTCTCAGATGTCCTCACTGGGTCACAAAACCTCCTCTTGACTTTGTGCTCCCTACGGGGTGAAATGGGGATGGCTTTACTTGACTGTTTGTCTGCAGTGGGTCAGGAAGCGTGGAAACACGGCTGGTGGTCGTGACCAGGAAGTGGCTCTCAGCAATGGCCAGGCTGTTGTTTTAGGGTCCCAAGCTCACAGTGCCCATAGGAAAAGAGCAGCAAGTTATCCATTGTCGGCCTTGCCATCTGTCTGACCACCTCCTTCAGTCCCTGCCCCCTGTGCTGGGCACTGGACAGAGGGTGGTGACCCCTGGGGTGGGGCTGGACAGAGCTGCAGGGAGGGTGTGAGGTGAGCAAGGAGATGGAGAGGCAGTCTGAGGCTTCCGAGATGCTGTGGGCTGTGCCTTTACCTTGTCACACGGTGCAGCCCAGGGGAGGACAGGGCATGGGGCCCATATGTTTTCTGTCCCCCCACCTCCTAAGTTACTGTTGAATACAGACAATGTGAAGGTTTGCCACAGGTTTTAGGGCCTCTTCCTCCTGGAATGCCCGTGACACCTAGTCCCGCCATGGGGATTTTAGGTGTCAGATGTGGGGTCAGGCCTTGCTGCCCACCTTCACCTCGCCAAGGGTTCTCTGGATTGATTTGAGATAGAGGGTGCCTAGCCCTGGCTGCTCTGATTCTGCCATATCTCTGTGCTTCCTGTAATCTCTGATCTCTTTCCAGAGAATATTGATTCTTTCCCTCTGCCCTCTCTTCTGTGGGAGACACCAGGCACGCTGGCCATCAGCTCAGTGTGGGTTCTCACAGCCGGCCCTGGTAGAAGGCTGCTCAGGGAAGGCAGACCTGGCTCATTATTTTTGTTCTTCTGCGGCATGGGGTCACTACACCGAGAGAGGCCTGGCTCTTTGGGGACTCACTGATAACACAGAAACAGGGTCCTGATTGAAGGGTCTGGTCTTGAGGCTGGTGTCAGGCTGTGAGTGTGTGAGCCGGCGTGAGGTAGGTCTGGAGGGGGAGCTGTATTTACCCCACACAAAGCCCTGCTCACCCTGTGGCCCCCATGCTGGCAACCCTGGGCCTGAGATCTGCCAGCATTTGCTGTGGCTTTTTTGTCAGGCCTGGCTCTGTCCCCCAGCTTGGGGACATTCAATATCAGCCAATGTTGGCTTCCCAAGGAAGGCGAGTGTAGTCAAGCAGCCTTAATTCGGTCAGTTGGTGCAAATAAAGAGTCCGCCAGCTGAGCTGAATGCTTAGTGCTCATGGAGGTCTGTGGCCAAGACGGGGCTGCTGCAGTCAGTGCTAAGAGGGGAGAGAAATCCCTGGGGGTGGGGGTGGGCCCCGCAGGGCCCTGCCTGTCCAGGGACACGAGGGATTTGTGAGAGGCTGTTGACCAGTTGCCTCATCACTGGGAAGAATCTCTTGGGGGCCCCGTTGACTCTTTGGAGGCTGGGGTCACCCTCTGCTGGGCCTCGGGGAAAGGTCCAGGCTGGGGTCACCCTCTGCTGGGCCTCGGGGAAAGGTCCAGGCTGGGGTGAGGCTGACTGTGGGCTGCGCACTGTGGCCTCCACATCTAATGCTGGCTGGGTGGTGCTTGGAGGCTTCCCACTCAGAGTCTGGGGAGATCACTGTTTGGGGTCCTGCACTGTGCAGTGGGAGGTGATGTAACAGAGGCCTGGTGGCCCAGGGCCTGATGGAGCCCAGCTGCTTCCAGCCACTAAATCATCCTCCCAGGCAGCCCCAAGGCTTCAGAGCGGTCCCAGTGTCAAGGGATTCAGTCTCAGGGTTGAGAAGGGCAGATCTGAAAGAGCTTTTGAGTCCAGATGGAGAAACCGAGGCCCAGAGAGAGGATTGGACGTGCAGGCGTCTTCTGCCACTTGGGTCTGGCAGAGCTGGGACAGATATTCAGGTGTCTGTCATTGTCACCACAGTCCCTTGCCCACAAGGAGCCCTGGTGGCAGAGTGCACGTAATGCGTTACACTATTGACCGCAAGTTTAACGACTTGAATCCACCAGCCGCTCTTCAGGAGGAAGCTGGACAGTCTCCTCTTACAGCGATGCAGCGTCTCGGAACCCCAGTGGGGGATCTCTGGGGCCTGGAGTTGACTCAGTGGCAGTAGGTTGGGATTGTTTGGTTTCTGACACTTCCTCACACGAAGGATTTATAAAAACTGAGCTACAGTTTCACTCCTGGTTCTAGATCACTGCTGTGCGGGCCAGCTGGCCTCGTAGCCTCATGTGTTCTGACCTTACAGCTGCAGGACCCAGAAGGAAGGGAACCAGGGACCTTTGGCAATCCAGGGCTTGCACTTGGAGGATCTCGTGGTGGGACAGCTGTGGAGGGAGGGCCCCTGAGCCTCCTGCCTGCGGAACAGCAGCTCCTGTGTGCTTCCACTTCCTCCCCGCAGAAGCAGTTTGAGGCTGGAGGCCAGTGAAAAATGGGGCAAAGGCAGGCTTTGACCATGATCATGGGTGCTGGGGCCACACCTCCATGAGCCGCTCTGTGGGTGACTCACATGGGCCCACGGGTCGCATATGCCCACTGGTGGGCACCTCTCTGGGGACAGTCGGTGGGAGATGTGTGGAGATAGAAGGGCTATATGGGCTGACTTGGCGTTGAGGCCAGAAAATCTCCATGTTGTCCTTTTCATTGTGTTCTGGGGATGCCGGGATGGAGGAGCTTCCCGAGTGCCAGGCTGAGATCAAGACTGCGCTGTGACCCAAGGCCTGAGCTGGACCTACATGCTGACCTCAAGGGTGTGCGGGCAGCTCATCAGCCCAGGAGTCAGACCCCGTGGCATTTCAGTGATTCCCTGGCAAACCTCACTGTCCTCCAGTTACTTGAGGGGTCTTGAGCTGGTTTGCTTTGTGGACCTGCGATTGGACATCATTTACAAGTTTCCTGAAGAATTCTGACTCCCCTCTTCTGCTGCTCTGGCCTTGGGACTCTAAGCCATAAAGGAGCTAGTTAGGGGTGCAGCTAAAACTAAGAGGGGCTCCTCCCGCAGCCTAGGTCTTTGATTTTGTGGGTGCTGGACCCGGGAGCAGAGTTCCTTAGCTGCAGCAAGATACACCTTATCTTTGCCAGGGTGGTGGGGCAGGATAGATAGAGGAGCTTGTTGGGGTGCCCTACTCCCCACAACCTGGTATTGACAAGCCATGGAGCTTCTACCCTCATGAATATGGAGCAGGGTCCCCTTAGCGTGCACCCCTGGAAACACCAGGTTTGGTGAAGTGCCTGTCTGAGGCCCCTCACCAACACCTTCTGTGACTAAGGTTGAATGCCCACCTGGCTCAGGTGTGTGCCTGGAGAGTGGTAATGCCACCTCTCCAACAGAAACACCCCAGTGTTCAGGCATGCCTAGCACTGTCTACCTCCTAGTGGGGTTGAAAGGCCATGGGAGCCGCCGTCTTGGGCAGCTGACTCCCCTGCCACTCCAGGAGGGCAGGCGAGGAAGGAAGGGTGCAGGCAGCTAAGTCCCCCAGCCTGGCTTGGCTTCTTGAGTGGTTAAAATTGGACACGACCTTGACTTGGCAGAGCCACCCTCTTCTTCTGTGACACTGGTATTTCTATAGCAGCCTTATATTAAGGGAACAAACCCAAAAAACCAAAATCACAGCCATCGAGTCTATAGTGAGCCTATAGGCGTAACGAGAGGATGATTCTGAACTGCTCAACACCAGACCCTAGGCCCTCAGGAGGTCCCCACCGCCCTTGCAGAGTGATCCCAGGGCTGTTTTAGGCAGAAGCTCATCGAGGCCACTGGAAGTTCCTTTTGTGGGCACAGCCCTGGCGCTGAGTGGGTGGACAGTGGGGAAATGACTCTGGGGTGCTCACATCTCCACTGGACTGGGATCCCCCATTTCCTCTCCTCTCCCACCCCACCACGAAGCCTCCTAGGGAGTTGTCTAGCTCTTTTATTGTCGTTTGATCTCATCTTCCTGAGAACATCCTCTTGCTTTGACTTCCGTTTGTTACGCAGTTCCTGAAATCTCCCCTCCTGCAAAGGTTCTGAGGTGACCCCCCCCCCCGACCCAGACATCCTCGTGCCATTAGCCACCCCCTTGCTACCTACCTGGGAGTCACCGTCACCATTTGTGGCCATGCCTCAGCTGGAACCTTGGTGTCTGGGCCTGTTGGCCGTGACCCATTATTTGCCCTCATCCTCAGTCATCTTTTCTTGGGGTTTGGCTGCTGGATCCCAGGTGACAGCCTGGGGCCAGCTTGAAGTAATAGGAAGTATGGACCCTTCTGAGGCTCTGGGAGTTCTCACTATGGGGTCCCCGACGCCACAGTGAAGCAGGAGGGAGGGGTCCTTGCGTCTTGCTGGGTCTCTAGGGAGAAAGCAGAGGAGGTGCCTTGGTCCGGCCTCCCCCACAGTTCACAGATGGGAGACCAGCTGGGAGAGGGAAGGACTTTCCCACCGACTCCAGCTGTCGTTCACAGCCTCTTGCCCCAAGTGAGGGCCTCACAGTCTCTATGGCAGGCGTGGGGGGCACCATACTAGAAATACAGATTTATTTTCTGTGTTTTCTGAAACATCCTAGCGCGCCATGCGCCTTTGGTTTTGGTCCCCTGGAGCTATTTGGGAGAGTGTGGTGGGTGGAGTGTGGGCGGGGAGTTAAGTCTGGTGTTTATGGCTGTGCAGTTGGTGTGCGTGCCACTTCTGAGCGGCTTGAGTGGCACGGGGACGGATGGGCACGCGGTTCCAACGTGGCCAGTCAGTCCTCAGCACCGTGGGTCACCGCTCTGCAGAGCCAGAGTCTATACACGGGGCGAGCGCTGAAGCTCGGCCAGAAAGTGGGCAGGACCCACAGGTGTCGGCTGAGCACAGGGCCCTGCGGGGCTGAGGCTGGAGCTAGAGAAGTGACAACAAAAGGGGGCCCCTCCAGGAAGGGGGGCAGAAGTGGGCCAGAAGGGTGGGGGTGTGCCGTCTGCCCCCTGGGAGGGAGGCGCTCAGGTGGATGGATACACTCAAAACGTGCCTCCCCTCCTCCTGCTTCCATGTCGAGAGCACTGCAGCTCTTGTCTGTTTATTTCATTTTAGAGAATGAATTAGATGCTCAGGAGCTCTGTGTCTAGTTTGGGTGGTTAGGCCTCTCCTGGGAGAGATGAGAAGGCACAGAAGGACAACGCTTCAGTCCCCTCTGAGGCCCCCTCTCAGGAGAGGCCACCCTGTCCCTCCGCCCCTGCGCTCAGAGCAGGCTTGAGGCCTGGCCGTGGGTAACCTCAGCCTCGGTGTTCCTGGGCAGCAGTGCCGCAGAGGCCGCTCCTTCGTCCACTGGTGTATTATGCTGGCCCTGTGGGTCACTGACACAACCCCAGCCCCCCAGATGCCATGCTGGGCACACTATAGACGCTCAGCGTGCTTGGCAGAGTCTCACTCATTCATGCCTCTTCTTCACCCCTGACTCGGAGCATGTGATGTAGCACTCCTGTTTGTTCATGGCAGTCTGTGCGTGTTGAGTCAATGAGAGGGTATGTCAAACCCTTACAAGGTGGCAGTAGTGTGGGGGACCCCGGCTGGGTCTTGCTGGTCTTTGCCAGAGGGATCAGAATTGACCATGGTCAGAATTCTGTTGTGCAGGGACCTCCATGGGTGAGAGGGACGTGTGGTGGACAGCGGAGAGGTCTGAACAATGCTGAGGGCAGTGGAGTGAGCGTGGCCAGGAGTTGGTGGAGACCGGTCACCTTGGGCTCATTTGTTTTTCTTCCCCAACCGTGCTGTGTAGGTGTAGAGAGCAGCCAGTAAGGGTTACCTGGGACGGAGGGTGGTTGGAGAGAGATGGCATGTGCTGCAGTGACTGGGTGTGGGGCTAGCCAGGGCCAGGTGGGGTGGGAGACTGGCTGCATTTGGGCGGCTCAAGGATAATGATACTGTTGTGTACCATTGAGTAAGAACCAACTCACAGCTGACCTTCCAGTGGCTTTTCAGAGGCAATTTAATTACACAGGAGGAGTTTGCCCATTTTTCTTCAGCGGAGCAGCTGGTGGATTCAAACCCATACCTTTGCGATGGTAACGCAGCTCCTTACCACTAGGCCATCAGAGCTCCTCCTTAATGAAGCTTGAGTTCACACAAAAGATAGATTGTTCCATCGTGGGAAGTACATGGTGCCTGGTGGGGCCTATTGAGCGTCCCCGCTATGGACCTGGCCTGGGGGGGATGGTGCCTAGGGCTCTGGCAGGCGGGCACTGGCCATATGATGATGCCCAGACAGGGAGCAGGGCTCATGTCTGTCCAGAGTCACACTCGGTTACTGCAAGCGTCCCTGGGGCTTGCCTCTGGGAAGAAGCAACTTGGCAGAGCCTCTGCTCTGAGCTAGTGTCCTGAAAGCAGCAAGAGTGAAGAATGAGATGAAGGGAATTAGCCACCATGGGGATAGCCTCATCTCAGAGGACAGGTATCAGTTTGGTCACTGCCAATGAGAAAAGACTCTCTCCCTCTCCCAGCCACCAGGGTTTGGAAACTTGAGAACACACTCCTGAATGTTGAGTGGGTTATGGAGGAAGCCCCAGTGCAAACAGCAAAAGATTTGAAGTTGATGACAGTGAAAATAGCACATATTAGAAACTTGTGGGGTCTATTAAGGTGGTAATCAGAGGCAAATCTGTGGCTTTAAATAAATTTGTTTAAAACCAAGAAAGGCTGAAAATAACTGAATTAAGAGCTCTGTGTGAGGAGCCTCACGCAGTGAGAACAGGGAGGAAGAAGAGACCGTTCCTGTGACACAGCAGTGACAAGCAGTGAGCCGTCCTCTGCAGCTGGCACGCTGATGACGGGCACCTCGAAGGCCACACCGAGGGGTTAGGGCCGTGATCCTCAGGGAGTCTGAAGCATTCAGAGTGACACATCCCATCTGTGTTCCTGACCCGTGGGCTGTGGCCTCACTAGAGCGCAGGGCCAGCTGTCCTCTTGCATGTGCCCCAGACGAGCCCATGTGGAAGGCCACGCTCTCCAGGAATGCCAAGGGAGAAGTGTGGGAACCATCCAGGCCTCCCCGTGTGACCGGGCCTGCTTGGAAGGGCTGAGGCCTCACTTCCCCAGCTTCCCCCCACAGAACACCTGGCTTGCTTCATTCCGGAGATGCCGGAGTCTCAGGCTGAAGCCCCTCTTGCTGGCAGGGCTCCCCGTCCACCTTCTTCAGTGAGCTTTGCCACTGCCCCAGCTGCTCTGCTGTTCTCTGCCTCCAGCCTGTTCTTTCCTGGCATCTGGTGGCTGAGTGATGACAGGAAAGGAGCTTGACCCTCAGGCGTTTGTTTGGTCACTTGCTTGCTGTGGCTTCCTGGAAACCCTCCATTATTCAGCGAGCGCAGGGCAGGCAGAGCACTCCTCTTTATTGGCGCTCCATGTACCGGTTTCCTTCTCTTTTCTCTCTTCCCTCTTTGCTTTTCCTCAAAATGAAAATAGTTTTGTGGTTTTCTTTTTATGTTAGTGTAGCAGTGTCATGTAGTCATTGTTTTTTTTTAAAAAAAATAAATTCAAAGTGTGGAAAATTACAGGGACTTTAGAGAATTAAGTAGAAGTTTCCTGACATTGTGCCCCTCCTGAGAGTCCTCTTAACCCTTTAAAAAGTGCTGCTGGAGGCATATCTGAGTGACACACAGCCCTGCCCCGTCCCACCCACGGGCCAGCATTAAGTCAGATGGAGGGCACACAGCCCAGGTGTCTTGCATTTAGCATTTCACACTCACTGATGTTGGACACTGTTCCCACGGGCAAGAGTGGATCTGTTTAATCCTGTTTAACAGCAACATAGGAATTCTGGGGCTGCTGATGCGGGTGGGGACACGCCCTGTGACGCCCTGTGCAGAGAAGGCAGGTGACAGGTACAGGCTGGGAGCTGTCCCAGTTCCTTTGGGGCTGTGCTCCCCCTTCTTGGGCATATCATTCTCGAAGAGTAAATTCACAATTAGATCCGTCCTCAGAGGATGAAGTGGATTCGCGCAGGACAGGCGCTTGGTGGTAGCTGATATTGTACTCACTTAAACCTCAGTATGGGCATTTCCCACAGGGGGGGTTATGGATGGATTAGGAAGTGTCCATGGGCACCTTCTGTCCTGCCCCTTGATCCTGACCTCAGGTGGTAGGTAGCTCACATCTCTTCTAGGACTTCTGAACTTTCCTCTGGATCCCTTTTCTAGCCCCAGCTTACCTGGTATTTTCCGGAATTGAGTGGAATCTACTTCCCAGAGTTCCTCTCGTTCATGGCTCAGCTTTAGCTCTGCCACTGGGACGCCTCCCGCCAGCAGCTGTGATCTGTGATGCTCTCTCTGTGCTGGTGCCACCTTCGTCGGGGGATCAGTCTCTTCTGTCTGGCTTTGCTTGGGAAATGCTAGGTACCAGCCATCATAAAAGTGACTGTGAGGAAAGTTGGTTTGTAGTATCTCTGCTAAAGCCGTACTTGCTCTGTGCATCTTTCCAGAAAGGATTTCAGCACGTGGGGACGATCCCATCCCTGCCTGGCCATGCTCACTGTCCCTCACAGTGCTGGGTACTGCCTGGCATGGGCCCAGCATCCCCCTCAGATGGTCATGTAGACTTTCAGCCCTCCCAAGGCCCTAGCACAAGGAAGATGGTGTGTATATTAGAGGGATGTTCCAAGACACTCACCTGAGCAGGTGTTTCTCCTTGCTCTGGTCTGGCCTCTCTGTCACCTGTGTCCCCTGCTCTTGGCGTCTCCGTGGAGCTCCCCACTTCTCTGCTCAGAAGCAGGATGGCGTTGGGGAAGAGCATGGCCCTGAGACACAGGGACAGAGTCCTAAGCCCAGTGGTGTAGTCTGTGCTAAGTCTGAACCTGTCTGACCCCTGATTCCTACTGGGAAAATGGGACAATGATACTGGCCTGACAGGGCTACCCACATGGACTATCCCCTTCATTCATCTCTGCCCACCCTTGGCCTTTGTTTCATGAGTGGTGCTTAGGAATAGAAGTCTCAGCCATGGCTCTGGGGCCTTGCCACACGCAGGGACCTTGGCAAGAGGCAAGGGAGGGCAAGGGAGGACTGAGGTGGCACGAGGTCCTCAGGCCCTTTATCCTGCTGCTGCTTTCATTCAAGAGCGTCTAGTTTTCTTTTCCTTTCAGAGAACCTAGAGTGACCTTTGGTGTTTGTTCTTTTTTGCCTCTTTTGTCAGGGAGCAGCCACCACTGTTGCCTTTTCAAGGACGGGGGAGTATTTTGCTTCTGGAGGTTCTGATGAACAAGTAAGTAAAGAAAGAATGGTCTGATCACACAAAACAGAGGCCCGGGCCATCTCTGGGATGGGACTGACTTGACCAGTGTGGCCTTGAGTAGCTTTCCACAAGCTGGAAGACCCTAATGAGGCTCCAAGTGAGGTTACCCTGACCTCGAGCCCTCGCCTCTTCAGAGCAGGGCCCGGCAGGTGCTGACCCCCAGGGAAGCAGCTCAAATGCCTCACTGCTCAAACCTGCAGGTTAGAATAGGCGGAGTCTGAGGCTATTATTGTGATGGAGACTTTTTAAAAGCTTTTTTAGAAAAGGGTTTTTTTTAGAACTTTCCCCCCTGATTACAATGAATGATTAAATAATAGTGATAGTATAATGCTCTGGTGGCCTAGTGGCAAGAAGCTGTGCTACAATCCTGAAGACACACAGTTTGAATCCACCAGCTTCTCCACAAGAGAAAGATGGCCAGTGTCCTCTCGTGCAATTAACTGCCTCTGAAAACCTGCTGGAGGGTCAGCTGTGGGTTGATTCCAACTCGCTGTTATACAACAATAACATAATGATCAAAGAATTTTCTGAAGTGATGTCTTCAAAATCCTGAAGCACAATGATGTCAGTTTGAAGAGTAAGGTGCATCTCATTCAAACTATCTACTTCCAATCATTTGTTGCTCTTCTGAGAACTCGATCATAAATCAGGATGACAGAAGAATAATTGATGCCTTTGAGTGGGTGTTGGGGAAGAGTACTGAATAGCCCATGGACGGCCAAAAGAACAAAATCTGTCTTGGAAAAAGTACAGCCAGAGTTTTCTTGGTGGCAAGGATAGTGAAGCTTTGTCTCACGTACTTCAGGCATGTTTCTAGAAGCTATTCCTTGGAAGGTGGCGTTATGCTTGGAAAGGTGGAGGGTCAGTGAAAGAGAAGACCCTCAACGAGGTGGACTGATGTAGTCAGTGACCGCAGCATAGACTCACGTGTGTCGGTGATAATGAGGAAGGCACGGGATGGGACAGTGTTCAGATCGGTTGCTCGTTGATCGGATCACTCTGACTCGTACTCGGCTGACAGGCCCCTGACTGCAGTGATTACAGGTTTGATGAAGTGACTTCACCCGGGACACCTCTCATTCCTCACAGGCAGTCTGTGACCCTATTCTGTAGATTCTGAGTCTCCGCAGATGACAGACTGGTCAGGGCCCACTGGACTCGAGCTGAGCCTCTGAGTCTTTTCTCCATCATCTGCCTCCCTCTCATCCAGGCTCTGTGCTCTGGCTGAGGGGCAGCATTTTCAACATGAGAGGCCACATCCCTCATCCCTTTATCACCCTTTGTATCCTAGCACCTTCGGCCCAGACTGCCAAGCACTGAGGATCCCTCTCCTGGGCTGGGCACCCTGACCCTGCGGTCCAGCTGAGAGTGTCCTTCCCTCTGTGCCGGGTCACAGCTCTGTCTCCTCCCCCCAGCACAGGTCTGTTGGCTCTGTAGTGAGCCCAGCTCTAGCCCCAAATTGCCTGCTTTGGGTTTAATTCTCTGACAGTATGGGAGAGGGTGGCTTGAGGCTCTTAGAGCCAAGTTACCTTTCTATACCAGTTCCTGAATTAACCAGTCAGGGAAAGGAAGGCAGAGGGTACCCCTGAGCTTTCCCTGTATATAGAGACCTGGCTCATTGCTAAGACTACTAAGGAAACTAGTACAGTAAATTCACACAGAAAATCACGGTAAAAGAAATGCACGTAGCACACGAGGGAGCCTGGTAGAAAGTTAGGCTTCCGCCCACTCTGGCCCTTCCTCAGGCAGCTCCCTGGCTGCCATTTTAACGTCTGCTCTGAGAGTCTTTTTTGGAAGGATGCTTGGCGTTATCTGTTGCCACATGCTAGGAATCATTCCACTCCTAGGCATTTATTCTGCAGTCAGAGATACACGTCACACAGACCCTAGAAATAAAATGTGTACCGACATTCTTCCTGCAAAGGCAAAGAATGAGGGACCGCAGTTCTCACCCCTCAGGGAGCAGAAAACAGTGGAGTTGATGAGGGTGCGGAGGAACTTCCTGAGGGACTAGGTCCTGGCTACGTCCCGAAGGGCTGTGCCTGCCGAGCAACACCAAATTTTCTTCTTATGCGGATGTGCAGGGTTTCTGTGGCCTCAGCTGAACTCCGGTCACACTCCACAGTTCCTGTTCTAAGGCTCCCGCTGGCCATCTTGAATGCAGCCCTGGAAGGACACAGTGGCATGTTGTCAACAGTCATCACTTGTTCCACCAAGGCGTGTCTCTCAGAGATTTTGTTAGAGAAGTCTTGTGATGTGATGCTATTAAAAAGACCATCCGTTTTCTCAGATGAAGAAACTTGCCTAGGGTCACACAGTTTAAAAGGGTGGAACCAGGATCTTTTCCCTGGTGGTTTAACCTGGAGTCTGTCTCAACTACTTCTCAGTGTCATGGACTAGACCACCACCTTCAGGAGCTTCTCGTAGTAGAGAAGACATATGATAAGTAAAAGAAAATAGATTAAATAACTCCCAACTCCAGTGCTACGAAGGAAAGAAATTGGGGCTATGATAAAATGTCAAGAGCACTGGTGGCCTATTGGCAAGAAGCTGCACCGCCATCTTGAAGGCACACAGTTCAAATCCACCAGCTGCTCCACTGGAGAAGGATGGGCAGCCTCCTCCCCACGTGATTAACTGCCTCTGAAAACCCACTGGAGGGTCAGCTACTCCACAGTACAACATGATAAATGTATTGGGATGACCAAGGAAGGCTTTTCTCAGAAGTTGCTACTGAGGGGGAGACAGGCATGTGTAACTTAGGGCTCTGGGCACGCCAAGCAGAGGGACCAACCCCATCAAAGAGGCCTGCCCCTTCTTAAACCTGTGGAGAGTCCTAGAGTTAGAGTGCTGGGTCAGACCGCTGTCTTTGGAGGGGACCTCTAGGCCACTTTGTGGGTGAAGTAGACTGATGAGGGCATTTCTTCTGATTCTGTGTACTTCTTGATCTCCACAGGTAATGGTTTGGAAGAGTAACTTTGATGTGGCCGAATGTGGTGAAGGGAAAGTGAGGAGGCCCCCAGCCACGGTGGCCAGCTCCACTGGGAACCTGGTAGGTGGCAGGAGTGCCCTGGCCTTGTGACTGAGGCCGAGTGACATGGACAGCTGTGGGCTCCAACACAGTAGAGGTCTAGAGCCTAGGCTAGGCTGTTCAGGGGAGGAAGATTGGTAAGATTGTGTCATCTCTCAAACAATGCTTTTACATTTGTGGACCTCGTTTTAAATCTGGAATGAACAAGTAAGACATCATGAGACTGGTAAAGTTGACGCGGAGCGCCAAGGTGTGGGGAGTATTTCCATGACATGTTGTTGGGAAATGAGAGACCGAAAGAGCTTTCTCATACCAGCCCTAGATTGCCCGGCCTGGCGGCACAGCTGGAACAAATGAGGAAAGGCCATGAGGCTCTTTACTTCCTTTTTCCCCCAAAGCCACAGAGAGGAGGAAGTTCCTTAGCCACAAACCTTAGAACCATTTTTAGGACCTTTGTTGGTAGAGGGCATTCGAAGTTCCTGAATTTAAATATTTGATGACATTTTTAAATTTTTTTTTTTGTAATGACTGTTTTGGGGGAGAAATTGGCAACGGCCACAGTCACATTGAATAAGGTGTTAGTATTTCCGCTGAAATGAGCAGAAAGCTGAAGATAGTGGAACTCCAAGGGTTTTAGCACCTGTTGACATCCCTCCCTTCTGGTCCTCAGAGGCAGCATGGCCTCCCTCAGACAAGAACATCAGGCCTGAACAACAGGAAGTGTCTCGTCCAGAGCCCCTAGCAGTCAGGGCTGGAGCCCAGAATAGAGCCGGGAAGTCTGCATCCACTCTGGGGCTTTCTTTGGCTCCAGCAGATTGGATCTCCACCCCCTCCTCAACCCCCTTCCCCAAGCACCCATTCACTCTCATACCACCTCAGGCCCTCACTGAGTTGTCCTCACAGCTTTGCCCACTGAGCATCACCCCCTGGGATTCACATGGGGGAAAGGATGTGGTCCTGGGGTCAGAGAACTAGGCTTGAACTCTGGTTGTGTGGTCCTGGCTGAAGCACTCATTCTTTCTAACTACTCCTGAGAGGGCCTTGAAAACCCCCACAGGCTCTGTCTGAGGACCCCATAAATAATGTGAGTGAGTTGTGCTAAACGGTGAAGTGCCTACTTAGCCATAAAATCATTCTTCAGTCGAGGAGCTCTGGTGACTTAGTGGTAAAGAGCTGCACTGCCAACTCTGAGGCACACGGTTCTAATCCACCAGCTGCTCCATAAGAGAAAGGTGGGCAGTCAGCTCCTGTGTCATTTACTGCTTGAAACCTGCTGGAGGGTCAGCTGTGAGATAGCTCTGATTCAGTGGCACATAACAACAGGGCTTTGTCTTTATCTGTCATAAGCATCTTTGATACTCGGGCAGACACCCACATAGGCATATCTCGTGGTGTACCCTTCTAGGAGCTTCTCTCATCTTTGGATTCCTTGGTCAAGAGGAGAACTTGTTTTCAAAATACTGTTTGGTGGTTGGACTTCCTCCTGAGGTCTGAAGGGAAGCTGGCCTGTGTTCTCACCCTTCCTGCTCACGGACTTCCGTGGCGCTGAGATAATAGCTGGTGACTGGAGCCCTTGAGGTCCCAAGTCTCTGCCCCCCTCTAGCTCTGTCCACACACTGGAGGGTTCTCAGCATGGGCTGTCCTGTTTGGGGCTGCATAATTCTGTGTGATGAACACGGTCCTGTGCATCTGAGGATGGTCAGCCGCATCCTTGGTCTCTATTCACTGGATGCCAGTAGCACCCCACTCCACTTCCTCAGTTGTTACAACCAATAACATCTCTAGACATTCCCTCCCCCCCAGGGACACAGACGTGCCCCCAGTTTGAGAATCACTGCAGTAGAACCTGCTTCAGGAGTGAGCCCGGGAAGGAAGCTGGTCCAGCAGCAAGAAGGTGGCCAAGGATGGGGCTGTCCTCGGGTGTGTCCTTAGCATGGTAGGCAGGTGGGAGAAGCCATTCTCACAGCCAGGCCGTACTCCCACTAAATTGGGCCACATCTAGGTTTCTAACAGAAGCTGGTTTATAAAAAATGCTATTTGGCCTGTCAGTCTTTGGGTTCTTGATGGTAAATAACAACAAGCCCTTTTGCCTTAAGTAACAACATACTGTTCTTCTCTTATCATTAGTGTACATTCTTGCCTTACCTGCTCCGGGTCTCCAGGCTCTGAGGTAATATCTGGTGAGGGGTTTGGTGCCTGGCTGGGTGGCTCGGGCACCCCAGAGGCTCACAGATCCGATGTGCCTCTATCCTCTCCTGCCCCGCCTCCATGCTGGGCCTCACCTCCTGAAGCCTTATTGGGAATTTTTTTAGGAAGCCAGAATTCCTGGTCTCCTGCCCCTTTCATTCGGCATGGTAGTCAAAAGGTAGCGGGGCAGCCCCACAGCCGACATGCCCAGGGCAGCCCTGGGCGCGCGCAGCAGCCCCTCTGGCCTGGGAACACCCTCCCCAGGGCGATGGGGGAGCTGTGGGGCCCCCCGGCATCATTCTGGGAACGAAGGCCGTCCTTGAGCCCACTCCGCACAGAGCTCTGTTCACTGCGTGGAGCTATTTTCAACTGCTGGTTGAAATGCATAGCTTATTTTTAGGCACATTTCATGTTGAAAAGCAAAAGCCATTTCCCAGACATTCAGAAGGAGAATAATGGGTTCCATTTTCCCTCTATTCTTGGCAGAATGGTGCACGAGGAGGGATATCAGGGCTGTGGCTGGGGCACGTTCTCGGCTTTGCAGATGGCCCATGAAGGATGGAAGCTCATGCCCCTGGCTGGGTGGCCAGGCCCCTGGGTGTTCTCACAGCAACCTCAAAGCTGGAGCAGGCTGGAAAGGCCCACTTACTGGGAGCGCAGTGCCACCCCAGGGCTCCTGAACGGCCAGACCTAGGACCCCGTGGGTCTCTGAGAGCTGTTGGCTTGTGTTGGTGTTTTCCAGGGTCAGCGCTTCACTTGTCCCCTGTCACATCCTGGCTGCTCGCCTCTCTGCATTTATCCCTGTGGGTTCTGACCCGCTCCTGTTGTCGGTGTCCTGGGATCTGCCCTCAGGCATAGGACCTACCCTTCCGAACCCCAGCCACCCAAATGACCAACTTCCGCAACCGCAGAGGCAATTTTCGGACCACTTTTAAATAGCAAATTTGCAGTAGCAAAGATGCATTTATTCCGCCCTCCTCTTCTCCTTGCCTCCCTCCAAACATCTGAGGGCCCATTATGCAATTGGGAAGGCAGGTTGTGCGGGCTCGGGTGGGAGGGGAAGAACGCAGAGTCCTAGGTAATTCAATGAAACTGAAAAACAGTATCAGCTCCTGAGTTCTCAGGGCTTGCTGCGTTTGGTTTTGATGTAACCCCGAGTTTTGGGACCAAGTAGGCTTCTCCACTTGCCTCTCACGACCTCCTCATTCTGAAGGGGGGAAACCCAGCTGTGGTTCAGAGGCTGGCTTTTTATTTCTGCCGACTTAAGTCTGAACCCCGCCTGTGCCCAGCCTGGGCTGTGACCCCGGGTGTGCGGCCTGACCCCCATGGAGCCTTTTCCTCCAGTCACACCGGGAGATGCTGGCCCTCTTTCAGGAGATTACATGAGGTAGAGCACGCCCAGCAGACACTTGGCACTGCGCCTGGCACATGGCAAGTGCTCACCAGGCTTCAGCTATTTTTAAAGTGTTTCTTTTCCCCTCCTCTGTCTGATTGAGAGCCAGATGATCCCAGCCTGCCCAGTCAAGGTGACTGGGATGAGGGCGACAGGCAGAGGTGGGTGGTTCTGAGTAGAATAATTTTAGTTGTTGCTTGCTCTTTGTGACATGTCTTCATTCAGTCATGAGCTTTTAGACCCTTGTAGGCATCCATGGTGGTTCTTCCCAACTGACTCCCATGGTTCCCTGGGACATAGTGCCTGGGGTGAGACCCCACATCCTGAGCAGCCACTACAGGTGTCCAGGACCCCAGAGTCCTGGTGCTAGAACTCTCCTCCAGGAAGAGGAGGCTGGGGCAGCCAGGAATATGTGCCTTGAGACAACAGCTTCCTGTTGCTTCCTTGTTCCCCTGGTTCTGAGGACCAGGCCTCAGCCACCTCCTGCTCCCATTCTCCAGACCCCAGCTTTCCATGTGGACGCTACTGCAGGGGTGGGCTTGACTTAGGATTGGGTGGGGTTTTTCTTGTGTGTGTGTGTTTTTTTTTTAAAAAAAAAAACACTTTAATTCATTCATTGTTGATCCCCCAGTCCATTTTGCAATGTACGTCTTACCTCAGATTATTATCATCCATATATTCTTTTTGGACCGTTCTTCCCCTCGTCTGTTCCAATTCAGTGGTCATTATCTATTCACTCTTCCTATTCTCCCCCACCCCCCCATGTCAGTCCTATTTTATAACAGCTGTGTTATTCAGTATTTGTCTTTTTTACTTAGAATTCTTGAACCCCAGTTCTTGGTGCAAATTCCCGGGCACTAGATTTTGCCCTGTATTGAGGGCCTAGAGGTGCTGGGTAATTGTGGTCACTATTCAAGATCTAGGCTCTCACCCGGGTACCTTGCCTTGAGAAGTCCTGGGGTGGGGAGGTAGAAAAGAGGCCATTTTCATCTGTCACATTCACATTCTCATCTGGGAACATAGAGACTTGAGTATCTTTCCAGAGAAGGCAAGTTTATGGCGTGGCGTTTAGTGACTTGGGTGGCTGTAAAAAGGGCCTGATGGCATGTTTCACTTCCTCAGTGAACTCTCTTAAGGGAGAAAAGACAGAATCACCATCAACATGAGGCCGTGGCCGATCTCTCTGAGGCGCAGATCAAGTATACCTGCATATTTCAGTCTTATTCACAAATCTGACACTTGTACCATTCTGTATTTCTTTGCTGAGTTTCATAATTGATTGCGATGATGGCACAGAATACACAAACCACACTCATGATTATGAGGTTTATTAGAGGAGTAATGGGTTGCACTTCTGGATCAGGAAGGACTTAGGACACTGCACTGGCCTCTGTCCTTCTTGGGCAAGTGTTACGAAGCTCTTTAGCTCTACAGCAGGTGCCTAAGAGAAAGCCTCCCTCCCACAGACTCAGCTCTCTCTCTGTGTGGCTCAGCGCACCCTCCGCAAGGTTTAAGAGGTCCTCAGTGCAGGGACTCTGAGTCCAAAGGATGCACCCTCCTTCAGCTTCCTCTTGGTAGTAATGAGGTCTCCTCTGTCAGCCTCTGAGATGGCTCATTTTAAATCTAGTAAAGAGGCAACACTGACTGGTCCTCTCACTAGGGCTCCACATACTATTTGCATGGTGGGTAAGGTGGCCACCACAGCCCAGGAGCTTCATAGACCCCTGTGTTCTTGCCGCCCCAGGCCCCAGGCTCTTAAGTAGGCGTCTGATTGATATGTCTGTGTCTGGGGAACAGGTTGGAACCTGTCTCCTTTTCCTTCCTAAAGCCACAGCTGTCCTTACTGAGAGATGGGTCAGAGCCAGTGCCGGGCACACATCTGATCATCGCTGTGTGTTTCTCTAAAGAGAGGGCTTGTGTTTGGTGAGTACAAGGACAGCAGCCACAGAAGAATGGCATGACGAGTTCCTAGGCAGGAAGAGTGGGGAGATGGTCTTTGAACATTTGACTTTGGTTGCATTAAGCCTCTTATAGGGATTCTCAAACGTTTAGCCAGTGTTAGAATCACTCTGAGGCCTTGTTTTGATGGTGTTGCTAAGGAGTTGCTCTGCCATCCTGAAGGTGGTGCTTCTGGTGGTTCGAATCCACCAGCAGCCCTGCAGGAGGCAGAGGGACACTCTGCTCCCTTGTGATTTAGAGCCTTTCAGAACCCACTTGAGGGTCAGCGAGGAGTCACGTCCAACTCAACAGCAGTGAGTTTGCTGAGGCCTTGTTCCAGTGCAGCTTGCCTGATTCAGCAGGGAATCCGCATTTCTAACTTGTATCTATCTAGGTGTTGACTATGTTGCTCGTCCAGGGGTCTGCTTTGAGAGCCCCTCTAGCCAGTGGTGGCTGTGGCATCCTGGGCATGGGGGCGGGCACGAAGAGAGTCCTTGTCCCTCTTGAGAGACAGCTGTGACATTGTAGGGGCTGTGGCTTGGGAAAGGCAATGGGAGGATTAACATCTCTCAGTTCTCTGTTAGTCTGCCTCTTTCTAGAAGAGGAAAAAGGATGTGGCCTTGATTCTAATCTCAGTGCAATATTTTGCTTTGTTTTAAAGAGAGAGAGAGAGAGAGAGAGAGAGAGAGATTCTCAGTGCTTCTCTTTGAGCCCTTTAAACCCTAAGGCATGCACCAGACTGTTTACAATTGAGCAAACTGATGTGTGGTTTTATTATCAGCTGGGGACATCAGTAAAGGAGGCTGTGACTCTGCCAGGCCCGTGGTCCTCGGTCCCAGCCTCTGCACTTAGCTCATCTGAGCTCATCGGTGCCACTGTCATCAGTGCAACCACTTGCTTGGAAGCCACAATCTCTAGGCAGCCTGCCTCCTGCTTTGTCCTTGCTGTCTCCCTGTTCCCACTGCCTCCCTCTCACCCTGCAGCTGTGGGTACCTAGGCCATTAAGGGGGTAGATCTCTCTGAGCCTGAGCTTGAGATGACCTGGAGGCTGTGACTCAGTGTGTAACCCCCCAAAGAGGAAGGTGTTATTTGTAGAACCTTTTTGAAAAGTGCCTGTAGGTAGCTGTAGGGGGGAACCCAGCACCAGTGACAATAAGATGAGGCTGTGCCATGGGATAGAAGCTGATACTTCCTTCTCCAGGCTGCCCTTTGGGTCAGTGGCTAGGTGGGGGCTGATTGGACCTTCTTACCACTGGGAACTTTTCCTCAATTCCTCAGGCAAACACATCCCTTTGCATGGTGCTCAGGAAGGCAGGCTTCTTAAATGACTTAAATCAGAGGGAGGCATGAGCTCAGAAATCTAGGGCAAGGCATATCATCACAGCCACAGTAGATGCAGGTGGAAGAAGCTGCCTGAGATCCAGATGAGACCTGGAAACCCTAAGTCTGCCTGCGAGTCTGTCCCAACGAACCTGGGTGCACACTCCCTCTGAGAGCCATTGTTTACCTCCCAGCCCGAGTTGTATTCATCTTTTTCATCTCTGCCCCTGACCTTCCACTGAGCAGCCTTCCAGGAGGTTGGCAGCATGTGAGTTCTTCCTGCTTCATCTTCCCAATAGCACACTCCTTCCTGGACCAGCCCCTTCCCCTTGTCTGTTACTTCAGGCCTAACCTGTCCCCCTGGAAGACTGGGCCTTTGGTCTCCCCTGTGGTGCCTGCAGGTGCCTGTTGCATACAATGTTCAGGACAGTGGTGTTAAGTGGACCTGGTACCTGCTGCCTGTGGGGAGGTGGCCTGAGTGTGCAAGGCTAGAGGTGTATACTGGCTCTTGTAGCGTTTTCCGTGGTCCTAGGCTAACTGTAAGAAGTCACTTTGTGGCCTCATGTCTCAGTTTGGAGGTAGGTGGGGTGGGGTGGGGAGGAGAGTGGACGCAGAGCGTCTGCAGGTATGATTGGCATGCAGGTCTGCACTAGAAGTTTAAGATGCAGCTCTTCATTTTAAATGGAAAAGAGCCCTTTGGAGTTTATATTTTTCCAGATTGGGTGGCAGCGTGGCCCATGTGGTGGAAGGGTGTTGGATAATGCTTGTATTTATGTTCTCATTGGTTACCATGGAAAAAAATCAGAATAGATGGTTTCCATGGAGATTATCTTAAAATTAGTTTCTTTGAAGGTCCGGACATTGCTGCAGGGTTCACTGAATACTCCTGGTGCCATCAGGGACTTTTTAAGTGGCAATGCCAAAGGCTGGTCTGCAGTTTTTGCAGATTTAAAACGAAGTCATGTGCCTCCTTGTGCTTGAAAATGCCAGGGCACTGGAGGGCAGAGGCTGTGCCACCACCTCCTGATGGGGTCCCGCTAGACCTGGGTTCCGCTCTACAGCTCATGCAGGTCACGCAGGAACCTTTTTTTCTTTAATTACACAAAACCTTTCAATTATGGGCATTTTCAAGCTAGCACAGTAAGTGGAGAGAGTGGTCTGTAAATCCCTATGAACCCCTCACCAAACCTCAGCGCTTCCTCTCCCCATATATTAGGGGAAGGATTGGTTTATTGTTTAAATTCCAGATATGTCATTTCACTGAATAAGGGCTTTTTTTGGGCTACATAACCACACCCAACAAAGCTAGTAATTTTCTTACCACACCCACCAAAATGAACAATTTCTTATCAAGTACCTAGACCTGGCTCATATCTTCCTCTTTGTATTGTATAGTGGTTTTGTTTAAATAAGGACATGGGGAGCTTTAACAAAAGCTCGTGGGCCTCCCTTTCATTTGTGGTCCTGATGCCTTGAGTGGTGGGAATCCCTGCCCTGTAGCCACAGTCAGATGGGTAAAGGAACAACGTTTGGGCTTGCATCCTACTGTCCTCAGGGATAGGTTTATGCTGTGAGCTCTGGGTCACCCTTGTTGGAGTCCGGCCTGTGCCTAGGGCAGGTGGGTCAGCTACTACCAGCTGTCCTGGGAGCAGGCCTCCGCTGGAGGGCGCTGTCCCTCTTTCCAGCCCACAAGACAGAGGTGGGGAAGGTGATGTCACCTTGGTTCACAGCAGCTGTGTTTGTCTTCATTCCCCAGGAAGTGAGACCCTAAGAAACACAAGCCTAGAGCAGGTGGGCAGGTGCACTGACCCCAGGAGGCCCCCGGCGTGGGTAGAGCCAGCCCCACTGTCTGTCTGTAGGCTTTGCTCGAGTCCTGTGATGCTGCACAAAATATGAATTACGGAGCCCGGGATTGATGCCCGGGGTGTGGTCGGCGGCTCTAATACTCCCCATTGAACTAAGTGCAAGGAGAGTTTAAAATAGCCAGCCTTTGTTCCCGGGGTTTTAAAAATTCAACTCCAGTAGTTACAATGAGCTGTCTTCAAGTGGATCTATAAATAAACCGCTTCTGTTCCTCTTTGTCACCGAGAGCCTCGGCATCTTCCCGAGAAGTCAGCGCTAGCGCTCATCTTCATTAGATGCTTCTCATCTGCGGGGCAGCTGCAGCCGCCAGTGAGCCGGGCTAACACCAGGAGCTGGCGATGACAGCAACCCTTTTCCTTCTGAAAAACCCATGGTCCCCCAAGAAGTGTCATAACCACGGAGAGAGAGAGAGAGAGAGTGACTGCAATGGAGAGACCAGGAGGAAGGGCCGGCCTCCCCATGGGACAAGGTCTACACGGTACTAGGCAGTCATGTCCCCAGCATGTACTGCACAGTAGGACAGTAGGATACGCATCACTCTTGTGGCCTTCATGTCAAACACGTGTAACCGCAGTCATGAGAAAATAGACACGCCTAAATTGAGGGTCAGTTAACAAAATAACTGCTCAGTGTTCTTCAAAAACACTGAGATCATGAAGACCGAGGAACTAGCCCAGATCACAGGGGGCTGAGGAGAAATAATAGCTGAGGGCAACGTGCAGCCCTGGATGGGATTCTGGAACATTCAGCTCCAAAGGCACTAGTAGAAAAGCCCCTAACTGGCGTTCCAATGGAGTCCTCAGTTTGGTTATTGTGTGGAGTATCCATGTTGATTTCCTGGTTCTTCTTGTGGTACTCTGGTTATTTAAGATACTAGCACTAGAGAGATGAGCTCTGGTGGCCTAATGGTAAGAAGCTCTGCTGCTGTCCCAAAGGCCTGCAGTTCTAATCCACCAGCTGCTCCCTGGGAGAAGGATGGGCAGTCTCCTCCTGTGTGATTTACTGCCTCTGAAAACCCACTGGCGGGTCAGCTATGGGTCAGTTCTGACTCCACAGCACTCAGCAACAACAAAGCAGAGATACGTGGAACTGCTCTCTACTAATATCTGCAAGATATTTTATTTGGAGAACCAAATAAAAAATTAATTCAAAACCGTTTCTTTTAAAATAAACCAGTCCATAGTCAGCAGCTGGGCTTTGACGAAAGCCTTGACCTTCTCCCTCCCAAGGTGTCATAGTTGTCTCTGGTGGGCAAGGGGTGCGTTTCTGCCTCAAGGTATTTTAGAACATGCCGCATTCAGCCTTCAATGGGCCCTGGGTAATGTTTGTGGAACTGAATTGACCAAGAGCTAGCCCACAAGTGAGAATGGGCTGTGTGCTCAGAGGAATGCACTTACAGTGGCATTTGTCATCAGCGCAGGGACTGCAGACGGAAGGGGTTTGGCTACTCAGTGATGGGGTCCTGTTTGAGAATGCTCCAGAAGCATCTGCTCCAGGAACGGCAGGACCAGTAGATCCACTCCCCACCCTGCCTTCCAGGGATTCATTGTTCTATGTAGGATCCTGGACCTTCTGCCTCTGCCCATTCTCCTCTTCTGTGCTCCTCACCCACTGAGCTCTACCTCCCTTGCCGCCCACCAGTGTGAGTTCCTGGCTGTGACAGTGGTGATGACTTGGGGTGGGCTTCAGTCCTAAAGACCTGGGGTCGTGTTTCTGTCCCCTCTGAGCCCCTCCAGGGAAGAGGGTCAAGGATCTCCTCTTTGCACCGAAGAATGTTCTCGCAGTGTGATGGCCGTGTCTACTTGTTTATTGACAGCTTATTTGAAATTGCTTAGCTTTCCTCTGTTAATGCTTTGCTCCTTCCTTCTCAAACTTCCCTCATATACTTGTAGTAACACCAATTTCCCTCCTATACTTGCAGTTAAACAAATTTCCCCTCGTTTCACTTGTTGGGAGTATATTTGACATTTTAAATCTTCTTCACCTTCCCCCACCCCCATCTTCTGTGAGGAGTTGTTCAAAGACTGAGACTGAAGAGTTAGCTGAACGTTCCCAGGACTTGAGCCCAGGTGTGACTTGAGCCTGTCACAGCCTAGGGCTTGGGGCCCTCACTCTCAGCCTTGCGCTTTTGAAGAGGAGATCTCCTTGGTTTGTTTACTAAACACCTCCCACTTGTTGTGTAGACCTGTAACCAACACTGTGATAAGGATAGGAGAGGTATCTCTGATCCCTCCCTCATGGGGACTGCCCTTTGTACAAGGGGACCAGGAGATGAGACAGTGGGCCAAGTTGTCTGTGCCCGTGGGGCCTGGTAGCACTGGTTCTGTATGTGTCAAGGCCTGCAGCTGTGGTAGAGCAGACATGTGGGTCCCTCCTCTAGTTTAGACCCACCTCTAGGCCTTTTCACAGTTCTCAGTCCAAAGCACAGCTTGCCCATCAGGGCCTGGAGTCCAGAGGGACATTTAGACCGTGATTCAAAGTTATGTAGTATTTGCTTTGGTTTAGAAGCAGATCCGAAACTGCTGTGTGGCCACCTGACCCTGTGCCCCTGAGCCTCTGGGCTCCCTCTAGGCTGGCACAAATGAGCCGGCTCTCTCCTGGCACAGGGAATGCAGGACAATGTCCTTGTGTGTTCATATCCTGTAGATAAAAGCCAGGAGCAGTAACCAAACCCCATGCTCGTACTTGAGCTGGCTGGGAAGAACATTGGCAAGATTGCCAAACAATTAGACGACTTTAAGAAACCAGAAGGCCTCCTGGGTTCAGGGCTATGTTTAGAACCACAAGTTTCCTCTTTTGTTGGACTCCAGACCCGAACCCTAAATTACAGAGCACACAGGGCTGTAGTATATCTAGTCTGCAAATATGTGTGGTGAAAGCACGACTGGGACTGGGATTCCTTTGAGCGTTGATTGGAGAAAACAGGCCTGCCTTTTTCCTCTTGAGAAGGTGGTAATTAGGGTGCACCCCAGGGAGCACTACATGGCTCCCTGCCCTTCTCCCTGAGGCCAGGTGTAGCTGACACAGAGACAGGTGGACACTGAGTTTGTTATTTTGAGAAAAAATGTAAAATACAGAAACTTTGCTGTTTTAGCCATTTTCAATGTGAAGTTCATTTTATTTATTTATATATATATATAAATATGTATCTATTCATTTTATTACATGTATTCAGAATGTAACTTAGAGATTTAGAGTCTATTTCTAGAAATAAATTGTCGTTGTTGTTAGGTACTGTCCATTTAACCATGGCTCATAGTGACCCTGTGAACATAAATCTAAATCCTGCCCTATCCTGTGCCCATTCATGTGTCAGCCCATCTTGGGGAGGGTCTTCCCTTCTTTCATTGACCTTTCACCTTTCCAAGCATGATGTCCTTTACCAAGGACTGACCCCTCCAAATATGTCTTTGGATGCATGTGAGACCAGGTTTCACCATCATTGCCTCCAGGGAACACCCTGGCTGCATTTCTTCCAAGGCAGACTTGTTGGTTCTTTGGGAAGTCCACAGGATGTTCAGTACTCTTCCAAACACCACAACTCAAAGGCATTGAGGCTTCTGTCATCCTTAGTCGTTGTCCAACTTTCAGATGTGTAACAAGTACTTTTTCTTAATTTAAAAAAATTATCTCATTTCTCTTTAATCTTTATTCTTTCCTTCCTTCTAGCTTTGTCTGCTAAGATTCCAGTTTGATTGTATAGAAGCTACAGGTTATTTGAAGAAGAGTTGACAACAACATTGAACCTTTCACTATATAAATATGGTATATCCCTTCATGTGTATAGGTTTCCATTGTTTTTTTCATATTGGAGTGCTATAGTTTTTCGTATACAGATTTTATACATGTTGTTAGATTTATGTAACATCTAACCTGGACATTACCTATTTTATGATGATGTGGAGAAAATAATGACCACCACCTGTCTAAGGAGCTAAGTGTCTCAAAGAATATATTGGAATATTGGATGTTGATTGTGGATCCAAGTAAAATGAACTTTTGGACAAGTTCAGTCTTTTCTCCATCTGTAATAATGTTGTCTCTTTGGTCTAGTTGTGAGGATATTTGTTTTCCTGATGTTAAGATGTAATCCATACTAAAGACTATAGTTTCTGTTCTTCTTCAGTAAGTGCTCAGATCTTCTTCATTTTTTGCAAGGTTGTGTTATCTGTATGACATAGGCTGCTGGTGAGTCTTGCTCCAATATGATGCCACATACTTCCTCATATAGCAGTCTAGCTTCTTGAATTACTTGTTCAGCATTCAGGTTGAATAGATATAGAAAAAGGATACATCCTTGATGCACACTTTTCTTGATTTTAAACTATGTTGCGTCCACGTGTTCTGTTTGATTGCTTCCTGGTCTTTGTGTAGGTTTCACATGATCATAATTAAGTGTTCTGCAATTCCCATTCTTCTCAATATTATCCATAATGTATGGATAATCCACATAGCCAAATGCCTTTACATAGTAAATAAGATACAAACAAGCACCTTTTTGGTGTTCTCTGCTTTATATTAATGATAGTGGGAGTTTTGGGGGTTTTTTGGGGGGGTTGTGTGTGTGTGTGTGTGTACCGTCAAATTGGATCCGACTGGCACAGGAGGAGATTGCCCCTCCTTCTCCAGCGGAGCATCGGGTGGATTCAAACCGCATGCTTTCGGGACTGCAGAGCAGCTTCGAGCCACTAGACCACCAGAGCTCCCTAAAGATAGTTATTTTAAATTCATGGCTGATATTGCCAAAATCTGGGTAATCTTGGAGTCTGATTCTGTTGATTACTTTGTTTTTTGATAGTGTCGTGTGGCTTTTAATTTTCCCCCTATGCCCACATGATGCTTTAGAATTGTTGGACAAGAGTACTGACTACCACATGGACTGCCAAAAGAACAAAGCTGTCCTGACTGCAATCCCAGAGGTGCGCTGTTCGAATCCACCAGATGCTCTGCTGGAGAAGGAGGGACAATCTCCTCC
Organism: Elephantulus edwardii; assembly: GCF_000299155.1. Lineage (NCBI taxonomy): Eukaryota > Metazoa > Chordata > Mammalia > Macroscelidea > Macroscelididae > Elephantulus > Elephantulus edwardii. The sequence goes on from NW_006399863.1 coordinate 9,963,807, forward strand.
TGTACCAGTCAGATCTGATTTGATGGTACACACACAAATAATAATAATAAATAATAATAATAATGAATCTGTCCTGAAAGAAGTGCAGCCAACATGTTCCTTAGAGGAAGGTTGTTTTTGTTTTGTGGTTGGTTTTTTTTTTCATTGAATGCCTGACATTTGGCTTAGGACTATGGAAACTGTTGGAGACTTGAGGAGGCTTCTGTTGTCCTGCATCAGTTTCAGTCTTAAGTCTCTCCTGTTCCTAGCTCTCAGGTATGATGCATTCTTGTTGGCCCTGCCCCTCTTGCAGCCAAAGGAGACCTTCAGTGATCTCAGTTAGGGCTGGCTTCCTGCCTGTGTCCCAGCTGCCCTCTGTATTTATCTCTTTTCCTGTCCTTGGATAGTTCAGGAGTTTGTTCTGTAGAAGGAAGGGGACATGATGCTTTTTCTGTATCACTCCCTTCATCCAGGCCTATGTAAAGGAGGGTTTTCTTTGGTTTTTTTTTTACTCTGTTCCCAGTCTTCTTGTGAGCACCTCGCAGATGTCTGAGATCAAGAGCTTGTACATGGACATAAATTCCCTTTGGGAGCAGTAGTACTCTGGCTCCCAGAGGTTCTACTCTCAACCTTTAGTAACTTATTAGACTCTTACCTCACTTCTTCTCATGCACGTACATGACGTCCATCTCTTCCTCCCCTGTTTTGTTCCTGTTCCATTCTTCTAGGGAGCATCTCTCTGTTTTTAGGTTTTAGGCTTGTTGAGGACTGTCACCTCTGCTCCTTGATTCAAGACAAGGTTGTATACTTTTAGATTCTTCTGTACTGTTCTATGGGCCATCAAGTTGGAACTCATAGCTGACCGTCCAGTGGGCCTTCTGAGGCTGTAAGTCACATGAAAAGAGACTGTCTGTCTGTCTTCCAGGCAGCTGCTGGAGGATTTGAGTCACGTGCCTTGGGGCTCACAGTGCAACTCCTCTACCACTAAACCAGTGGGTTTTTTTAAGTAAGGGTGGGATTGGCACTTTTCCAGTTTTGTGGATCCTAGATAGATGGCGGGGTGTGGGGTTGGGGGAAAGACCCCAAAGAACGCAGAGAGACACAGATGAGGTTCTTCTCACAAGAACGACCTGAGAGCTGTTTTTTGTCTTTGTTTTGGTTTTCAATGATGTTTTGGGCGTACATTGCTCAGGTGTTTGAGTGGCTGGGCAGCAGATCACAGATGTTTATGAAACTGCTGTATAGAAGGTGTCATGCTCTTGGTGATGTGCAGCAGGCTGACCCCAAAAGAAATGGACATGGAGGGTCCAGGAGCACCCTGTTCTGTGGGGGTTCAGGAGCCTGCTGAGTCCTTGGGGAGAGAGGAGGACAAAGGTCCCAAGTGAGATTTCCACAGAGTTCAAGAAATCCATCTCTTCTGACTGTTGCTGGTTTTATTTTGATACTAAGATGTTTTCTACTTGGCAAAAGTGGAAAGTTGTTTTAGTGATGATATGAGTGTGGAGCGTTCATCTTTCTGATGATTTAATTCATCATATGCTTGAGAACCAGCCACCCAGCAAAGGCCCTACTACCCTTGGATGCTGGAAGAGACAAAGTCTGTGTCTTTGTTTTGTTTTGTTTGCCCTTAAACACCTCCCTGCCATTCTACCACTCTCATTACTCACAGCCCTGGTACGTGCCTTCTCACCTCTTGCCTGTCCCTTATCTGCTTTATCACCTGTTTGCACAGCTCTCAGGGAAATGCCACGTCTCCAGAGTGTGCTGGAATGCAGCAGGTAAGTGGCTGAGCACAGTGGGGCGGGGCTGCTGGCCATTTGCTGCAGTGCAGACTGGAGAAGGTTTCATTACACAAGAATGTCACTGCGCAGTGGACTTGACTCTTTGTGATATCACGTGTTTGTGGAGGACTTGCTCTGGGCTAGGTGGGCATTCAGGGCAGGCTAAGGTGGAGAGGGAGGCCATGAATTCTAAGGCCATAAGCTGAGGGCTCTCCATGCACGTGTGGAAATAGAACTACAGTAAGTGTTACCTATCTGAGGCTGCCTGATGTTGGCAAGACCTCTGTGTCTGCTGGGTGTGAGGGCGGTTTATTTTACCTCTCTGAGCCCAGATTAATAATGTTTACTGCAGAGAGCCATTGGAAGGATTAAATGAGGTGCGATGTGTAGAAGCCAGGCACATAGTAGGCGGCAAGTAAACATCAGCCATTGTCACCCTGGCATCCAGGCTGGCAGTGTTGTGATGTGCTGCACGGATTGTCTGCTGACGTGAGTGAGAAAGAAGTCAGGTAGGGACCATGTCCTAGTGTCAGGTCCTCAGGGACAGGGCCTTGTGGTGTGACCAGAGGAACAGCATGGGGCACAGCAGGACCCCAGACTTGTGAGGAAAGCCTTGGACTTGAGGTTGGGGACCCATAGAGAGTTATATTCTGTCTGAATTTCAGTTTCTGTTACTATAAATTGACATTTCAGTGCAGCCCCTTGTAGCTGTGAAAATGCAGCACAGGTGGGAAAGGAGTGTGGCTTTTGCCGGCCCCTTGGGAGAGCCACTTCTCCAGCCCAGAGCACCAATGGCTGCCATGGCCAGCACTCCCTTGGAACTGGCTTGATATTGGCCAGAGGAGGAATGCTGTTACTAAAGGCCGTGGCTGGGCACTCACTGTTAGTTTCTGGGCCATTCTGCCGAAGCACTCAGAATTTCCATTTCCTCCTTCCCAGGCAGCGAGCAGCACCTGTCTGACCCACTCTGAGAAGAGGGCTGCTGTTAGGTCACAGAGGCTGGCTGCTCCTCTTAACCCCCAGCCCCTTTTTGGTGGCCTTTTCCGGGGAGCCAAGGAGCAACGAGTATGTCCAGAAGCGGGAGAGGGGAACATCTGTGGAAGGAGTGGACACAGGACTGTGAATGTAACTCGAGAAAGTCCTGGTGTGAATTCAGAGTGTCTCCCACAGCTCTTCAAAGGACAGACTCAGTCACCTTACAGACGAGGGACCCTCTTTTGTTTGCCTTGCCAGTTGGTGATTGAGCTCAAAGTCCAGCCAGGGCCAGTGTGACTCCCAGTTCAAAACCCATTAAGGAGCACATCATTGCTCTTCATTGCTGGTCTTCTGACAGAACTACCAGGGTCCAGGGTCACTGCAGGGAAGAAGGCCAGGCTGGTGCCATCATGCAGCTTCTGAGACACTTCCTTCAGGGATGGACTTAAGCGTGGACATTGAGATCTGAGGTGCATTAATCTCTGGACCTAGGTTTCAGTTGTGTTAAGAGTTTAATTGTTCCGAATGGCTTTCCTAGACATTGACTTTGACTTTGCCATGTAGATAGGCAGGAAAATGCAAATAGGGCGTCTATTGGTTAGTCTCACTGTGAAATCGAACAGATTCAGTGGCAGATTTTAGGAATCTTGGCACCGGCAAGGAAGAAGCAGAGCATGCAGACTGTGCATTCTCTGGAGTCAGTGATGCCTGTGCCACTCAGAACAAGGCCTAAAGGAGCAGCAGTCACCACAGGGGACTGAGATGACATGAGACAGAGCTGGTCTTGGGATTGCTACTCCATGGAACCAGAGCTAAAAGCCTTTGACCGAGGTTTTTTGATAACTTGGGGGTGGGGGTGTGTGTGTATGTGTAATTGGCAGAACTAAGAGCTTTGTAATACTGGCCTAAAGCCATGAGGCTGAAGGCTGAGGTACCTGTGAACATGTTTTAGAAGCTGTCCTGAGTGATTGTATCTGCTACCAACTTCAGTTATACCCTTTTGACTTCCCTAATATGGTTCTGTGTGACGTTTGCGCTGTTACAGCAGATTTGGACTCAGTAGAGCAGTAAGATTGGTGTTAGAATTAGTAGAGAGAGGAGCAGGAGCGTGGAGGACATGTCTGACCTCGTGGGAGTTGGTTTTGTGTGGTGGATCTTGTGGACATGGACAGTTCCCCCTTGTGGATTAGTACAGGTCAGATACGGCCATCCCCATGTGGCCTTTGCTCTTCATACAGTTTTCCAGAATGACCACGGCACTATGGCAGCCATGCTGATGGCAGGCGCATGAATGCAGTGCTGCTCCTGATGCTGGGACTGTCCCTATTGCTTGGGTCTCATGTTCATCCTCCCTTTCAACTCCCAGGCTTGTACTTTTCCAAGTTCAAGATTACACTTGAGAGTGTAATCTATGAGATTAAAACACCCTTCTAATAAAAAGAAACATGCAGATGGATCCACCTGCTAGACTGTTCATATGTTCTTCCTTTCCTAGTTGGAGGTCCTTTCTCATGTTTTGTCCTTCTTCAAGAGCTCCCAGTGCCCACCCAGGTTAGCATGTCCAGGGTGAGCCTCTTTCAGGGCTGCGCTGCTGTGGACTATATGACAGAAGACAGTGGGAAAGCCCAGGCACATACAGAAAGGCAGTTGGCCCTGTGGGCACGCTAGCTTTAGTTCATTTCACTTGTGTATCCTGGTCCTAGGGGTGCAGCGGCCAGAGGGACAGAAAGGGGATGGCGCAGGCCCAGCTGTGGGAGCACAGAGAGGGACTCCCGACAGGAGTGGCAGCTTGAAGAGGGATGGGAGACTGGGATACTTGGAATAGGGCAGAGAAGGGTAGATGAGGTCATCCCTTCCTAAGCTGGGTGTGAGAGGCTGGACGGGGCTGTGGATAGAGGTGCCAGGCCAGGATGTCTTGCCCCTCATCCAAGAGGCTTGGATTTGTTTCCCCAAAGGCAGCAGAAAGGTCTAGAGACTTGGCAGAGCAAAGAGTAATGTGGTAATGTTTGGAATGCCCACTGGCGAGGTCGTGGTTTGAAACCTTGGGCTCTCAGCATGGCTGTGTTTATGGATTACTGAGGCTTCGGGCCGGCTGAGGGGGTGAACCACCACAGAGAACGTCATTCCCACAGAGAACAAGTCCACAGGGGAATTGTAGGTTCCAAGACCAGAACTGGGGCCTCTGCTGGCTCTGGATCCTGGAACTCAGTGGTGCTAGGATCTCACCCTGTTGAGCCTGTGCACAGTGCGTCTGGAGTCAGAAGGAACCTTTGTCTGTGTGTGGGGCAGGGCTGACCGGGATGGGGAGGGCGGGAGCACTTGCTAGATTGGGAATCACTGCCCGGGGCTTTGTGTTTGAGGACTGGGGGGGCCAATGACAGGGATGCTGAGCCCCTGTCATTCCTGGAATTCTGACTCTAGCCACCAAGGGAGAACTGTCCTGTGGGGTTTGGTTCTTGCCAGTGTCTGGCCTGGATATTTACAGAAACTCTTGTTTTCCTAGAGTATCTGGGCCAGGCAGGATCAGAACATGCCCATAGTTGGTCCACAGCTGATGGGTCCTTAGAGAGATTTTAGCACAATTTGGAAAAGCCCCATGCCGGGTGATGGGGCAGTGGACAGGAGAGGGAACTTCAGGGCCAGGCTGGGACTTCATTGTGTCTGGGCTCACTTGAGACAGACCAGCCGGGAGGTGTAAAGGTTCGGGAGTCGGTCCCACTGTCTGTCGCTCCCGTGTGTCCTGCTCACACTCTTCACCCCCTCACTCCGCCCCACTCACCCTCCGGCTTAGCTTGGAAAGGAAGGCCCGGACATGGGCATCTCACCACTGATATTTGGAACTCCTTTTCTCAAGTTTGCTGCTGGTTTCGCATTTTATTATTTGGAGGGCTCCTCTCCAGAGTGTTGTCTTAAGTACTAAACAAAGGCTAACTCTCTCTCCATCTCTTTTCAAAAAGCCAGAAGTGGATTTCCCCATCCCTCCCGTCAGAGGCAGGAGCCAGGAGTCTCTGCAGAGCCAGCCCCCGGAGCCCGTCAGTGTGCCCCAGACTCTGACCAGCACACTGGAGCACATCGTGGGCCAGCTGGACGTCCTAACCCAGGTAGGCCACGCTGACATCACCCTGCATCTGCACTTGCCTGGCATTGGGACCACTTGACGTTTGCCAGCAGGTGCTAGGTTTTTTTTCTTAGTAACATAACTGACTTCGTTTGCAACCCAAGTTAATGAAATCGCAGTGCCTGCCCCAGCACCCTAAAGAGCCCTCATGGTACAGTGGTTAAGTGCTCGTCTGCTAACCCAAAGATCATGGTTCAAACTCATGCTCCACCGGATCAAATGTGACATTCTGCTTCTTAAAGATTACAGCCTGAACACTCTGTTGTAGAACAGACAGTTCTTCTCCACCCTGCAGGGTCACCCCTACAGGGAGGGGATTGGAATCAGCTTGACACTGGGCCCTGGGATCCTGGGTCTCAAAGCCACCTGAGCTGTAGCCAGGCCACTGGACTGCAGATCTCAGCTGAGTCCCCGCAGAGCTCTGAGGAACGTGCTGACTAGCAGTCCATCCATGGCTGGGCGGCTGGGTGGGTACTCCAGGGAGCATGACACAACCAGGCAACCAAGAGCTCAGGCTCAGAGTTGAGGCAGCAGCTGTTCCTTGTCCTTCGAGTGTCCTTGGAGAAGTCCTCTCAGCTCTCCAAGGCTCTGTGTATTTATTTGTGGTGGTCAGGTGGCCTTGGGCACCACATTTGTGGCGAAGGTTGGAGGAGCTGAATCTGTGTGAAGTGTCAGCCTGTGCTTGGCCCCAGGAGCAGCAGCTCAGTAAGTGTTTGCTGTGGCACATGCAGCCTCACCGGAGGGTGGACAGAGGCCTCGCTCTCTGGGCCGTATGAACTGGTGCCTTATAAAGGGGACTCTTAACAGTTGTTTCAGTAAGACTGAAATTTCCTAATGAAAACTGGAAGGCTAGGTATGGAGGCGTCTTAGCAGGGGCCTCACCCTGGGATGAGAGAGCATTCCTGGCTGAGGGAGCAGTCTGCCCACAGGTACATCCAGGGAACATGCGAAGTCGAAAGTAACTAGAGTATGGCACCGTGGGCTAGGGGACCAAGTCAGGGTGTAAAAACCTTACAAAAAAGGTTTTACAGTGCAACTTTCTGTATTGACTTCAGCATAATTCTAGGCTCCTCTGACCCCCTTCTCTTCTGGCTGTTGGTGCTGGGCTCAGACTCGGTGGCCCTTTCCTCCCCTGTTGCTTCCTGCTCAGCTTGAGGCTATTGGCTGGAGCACATGGAACCCCCAGAAGGAGGGAAGTGCTGAGGCATAAGCAGCAGCGAGGGAGGGCAGCCTGCGTTCCACTCACACAGGGACACACGGGACCGTTGATGTCCTAGTCAAAATGCAGCTAAAGTGGCAGTACTTTTCCCACCTCGGGATCCCACGCTAAGTGGTAAAAGCTCGTCTCTATTATGCTGTTGTCTGCAGCCTGTCACTGTGGCCCGGATGGGACTGTGTACATTCGGTCCGGTCAAGGAAACATATTCCCAAAGTGAGGTATCAGCGTCTGGAGGTGGTGGGCCCTTGAGTGTGGTGTTCAGGCATTCCTGAAAACCAGCTAACCCTTAGGGAGGAGGCATGTGTTAGGAGAGAGGTGGGGGAACGTGCAAAGACTTTAAAAAACCACCCCTCCTCCTCCTAAGCCTCTTCAGAAACTGCGGAGCCTGCTGAATGTTCTTCGCAGCCCTGTCAGGTGAGAGATCAGAGGAAGTGGAATCAATTAGAGCTTTATAGGATAAAATGGGAAACTAAGTCTGAGACAATGGTAAAAATAGCTTCAGTGGATCCAGAGTATAACACTAAAAACAGTTCCTGTCTCTGTGTTTCAGGGGTACGTGGAAGATTCTGTTAGGTGTTAGCCATTAGAAGTATGATAGTAACTTTGCAGTTTGCATCAGCAAAAAAAGTGACGCAGAAGCTCCTCAGTTGCCTGTGGCGGCCCCCTGGGCCCCTCTGGGTGTCTCTCTGGCACCCTTGTCCTATCAGGTCCAGAAAGTATCTACCTCCCCACTGTCCCAGACGTCACACTCATCAGCTATCTCCTACTTGTCCTGGGAAGCTTGGGTTCCACAAGTGAATCTCTGTAGATGCCTTGAAGTGAACATCCGTGCTCAGAATCGCACAGGGCAGCTGTTAACTGCCACCATGCCACACAGGCCTCTGTCCTCGGGAACAGTGCTCAGTTGACTTCCTGGCTTACTTTTCTCTCCTGGAGTTGAGACTCTGGCCAAGGTGTCCCAGCCATAGTCAGACCTGTCCTCACCAGGACCCTGAAAAGGGTCTTCTCCAACTTCAGCCCTTCCTCTAGGGATTGGCCCACAATGGCCCCCGCCCCACATGATCCGGGCTGACCTCTCCTTCTCCTGGGACTCTGAGGCAGGCCGCCGTCAACCTTCCCAGGCTCCCCCTTGGCCTGGGGACATTATCTCAGGTGCTGGCCTCTCAGCAGGTGTTCTTCCTCACCTGCCTGGTGCTGAAGTTGCCCTTGCTCTGGAGGGGGCAGGGTGTCTTAGTAACGCCAACACTGACTCGGGCTTCAGAGTTGTCCATCTGAACATGCTGGCCTTCTTCCTCCACCCTACCCCCACCTCACTGCCCCTTCCTCCCTCCACAAGAAAGTCCACTCCAGAGTGGCCTCTGAGGAGGAAACCGGCCCTTCCTGGCCCTTCAGTCCTCTCACCTACAGAACATCCTTCCAGGGAGGAAGCCCAGGGACTGCAATGGGCGGTGGCCAGGGGCATATGCTGGGAGACGGACAGAGCCTCTGGGCCTGGGGTGACATGAGAGGGCACCCCATAACAGGGCTCTTTGGTCACCACAACCTACCTTCCTACTTAACAGGCTGGATGTGACCACACCTGGCAAGGCCTCTTCTGTGGGTATTTGTGGCCCACTGGGTACCAGTCTAGGGGTCAGGGACCCAAGCACATGCCCAGAAGTCAAGAATCAAGGAAAAGAGCAGCTCTGAGCTTGTTGGGGGTGCAGCCCTGCCTCACCTCTTTCTAGGTAGGTGGCCATGGACAAGTCACTTAACCCATCTGTGCCTCGGGGTCTGGATCTGAAACACACTGCTGCTGATAGTCCCCACTTCACAGTCCTCTTGTGAGGACTGAATGAGTCATCCTCTGTGGAGCTCATTGACTAGCGAGTGCCCAGTGGTGTCATGTGCTGTTGACATGTTCACTGCTGCTACCACCCTTATCACTCCTTCACTGCTATTGCCTGGGATAGATGAGGATCCTAACAAAAGCATTAGAAATAGACACACACACCCCTAATTCTTCACCGCCGAGTGTAAGCCAGACGTTTCCCTGCATAGAAGAGCTCTTCCTCAGCCCTTCAAGCGGAAGCATTGTCTGTCCTCAAGCACATACCTTCTCCTGTGGAGAAGACCTATGAAGCCAGCCCTGCCCTCGAGAAGTCCAGTCGCAGGGCCACGGCTCCCAGGGGTAGCAGGTGGCGGGAAACTGTGAGTCCAGGACACCAGCTCAGCGAGGCCCTAGGACCCCAGTGCGAGGTCATGAAGATTGGGGAGGATGGGTCAGCTGGGCCTGCAGTGGGAGGTCTAGGTGTTTGGGCTTCGTCACGTGGAGACTCTGAGCAGAGCAGAGCTGGGGCCAAATCAGGGCTAGGGCATCAGACTCAGTGCCTGGACATAGACACTCAGAGAGCTAGGCTTCTGTTAGAGCTTCTTGCCCTGGCTTCACATTTACCTTGAATCCAGACTTCAGTGTAGGAGGGATGATGAGGGGCCCCGGGAGCTCCTGGCTAGTTCTCCCAGGCCAGGACCCTCCGGGTTAAGACAGCAGATTGTCCCTGGGGCTCACAGAGCTCTCAAAATTCAGACAGCTGACTCCTGGGTTGAGATCTTACTTGCTTAGCAGTACCTCCTCACGAAATGTGTGGATTCTTCTTCAAGAGTGTATTTATGAGGCAAAGACAGAATGTGGAGGTGACCCTGAGGGGCACGTGGCGCTCCACCCTGTCTCCAGTCCAGAGGGGTCCTCTTGAGCAGGTGCAGGGCCAAACTGCCAGGTCTCCCGGGCTGTGGCGTTTCAGATGGAAAGTGTTAGAGTGTGGGGACTGTGTCCTCGTCATACTGTCCTCCTGATGTTTATTGACGCTCTCAGCTTCCTAAGGACTCCCCTTCACAGCCTTCATTTTATCCTCCCCCCTGGTGCCCAGCGTCCAGCACCATACCAGGTGCTGATAAAGGCATTCATCATGGCTTTCTGTGACTGGACCAGCCACGGGGCCACCTAGCCTGAGGCTTCTCCAGGGTGCCAGGTGGTCCTGATCACAGAGCACTATGAACCGGAAGTCCCAGCTTCCCTTATGAAACCATTTTGATGTCATTAACAATATTGTCTTTAGATGGTATCTTCTGCAAACCGAAGTTGGTCTTCCTGGAAGTGAAAGCCAGAGGTCCTTGCCCAGTGCTTTGTAATCCTTGAGGTCACCTGGCTAGAGGGCACCCTTTGCTGTCCCCCTTCCCTTGATGAAGTTGTGGCTTCTGGCTTCTCTGGTTCTCTGAGCCCATCAGGGCCCTGCTCTCAGCTGGACACCAGGCTCTGAGCAAATCTTGTTCCACCTCATATGCTGTGGAGGGCAGGTTTCCTTTCCATGTTAGAGCTTCTCTGCTCTAATCTGTTCTGTTCTCCCATCTGTTATTCCCAGCACAGAAGACCATATTATAGTTAGAGTTGGGGTTGTTGTGTACCATCAAATCAGCACTGACCCATAATTGACCCTCCAGCAGATTTTCGGAGGCAGTTTAATCACATGGGAGGAGATTGCCAGTCTTTTTCCTGTGTTGTAGCTGGTGGATTCAAACCCCATGTTTTCAGGGCTGTAATGCAGTTTCTCACCACTATGCCACAAGAGCTCTTATAGTAGACCACCTCAAAATGGTCAATAAGAATCCATCTCAGCCCACTAATACTTAGAGTCTTAATCTTCTTTTGACAACTTCCAATTTTCCTAGTCCTACTTTGTCCGTCCCACATTTCAACTATTGAGGCCATTTAATAACATCTGTTTCTTCCCATTTGGAGTCATGGTGTACCAACAAATGAGTCGTGAAAGCTTTACTTCACTACGTCATTAAGGCTGACTCTACTTGGAGAAGACAGCACTGCCACAGTCATATTTCAAATACCTTCTAACTTGAGCTTATCGTCTGGTGCGACATCAGACAGTCATCCACTCCTGTTCTTGAGGTTTTCCCTATCCAGTGTTGTAAGTGGATCACCAGGTATTTTCTCACAGGCTATGTGAATTACGAAGCTCTACTAAAAACGGTGCACCACAACCCTACTGGTATTTGCAATACCCGTGGTCTAGCTTCCAGCATCACAGCAACATGCAAACCACCACTGTCTGTGCAAGCATAATAAATACCCATTGGCCTATAAGAAGGACCACTTAATATGATTGTTATTCAAACTTATGCAGCAACCATTAGGGCCAAAAACAAAGAAATGCAAGATTTTTGCCAGCTTATGCGGTCTGAAATTGATCAAACATAACGGCCAAAACACTGGAGATTAGAAACACAAACACACAGTTGAAAAATAATGGCCTGGAGGTAGAAATGGTGCTGGAGATCACAGAATGGAATTTTATAAGACCTGTGACCTATTTCTTGAAAATGGGCTTCACCAAATAAACAAGAATCAGATTTACTTTATCTTGGAAAAAGATGATCCAGGTCAGGGCCCTGTGGGACAAACCACCAGTTGCTCACATGCATGTTTAAGTTGAAGCTAGAGAAAGTTAAGGCATCCAACGTGGATATTCCTGGGCGATCACGCTCCCCAGGCTCTGTCCAGGTGGCAATTGGTTCTGTTCGATGATGTATAGTCCCTTTCCACAACATTGGAGATCAAGCTGGATCTTGTATCTGCACCTGCATATTCCTACAGCGTCTCCGAGTCCTATGGACGATGTCTGAGGAGACAAACCATGCATGAAGCATGTCTTAAAAAAGAAAGTTAAAATAGGTCTGTGAAAGTCAAAGTACAACTTTGCGTATATCCCACCTGAAGGTAGAGATCATCCTAACAATAGATTTGCTGCGTTGAAAACTAATGCTTGAAGATAAGACAAGTTGTGGAAGGACATTAGACATAAAGGCAACAAAAAAGTCATTAAAAAGAAAGAAAAGACTAAAATTGATGCCAAAAGAGACTCTGAAACTAACTTACTTTCAAACCTAGAGCAGCTCAAGTGAACAGAAGAAATGATGACATAAAAGAGTTGAACAGGCACTTTCAAAGGGTGGCTTGAAAAGACAAAGCATAATAATGAAATGTTCAGAGGCTTAGAGTTTGAAAACCAAAACACCAAAAGAGAAGAAGGTATTTGACATTTCTCAAGTTGAAAGAACTGAAGGAAACATTCAGTCCTCAAGTTGGAACAGCAAAGAATCCTATGGGAAGCTGTTACATATTACAGAAAGCACCAAGGAAGGAATGTACCTAAAAGAATTGGCCAACATTCAGCCCTTTCAGGAAGTGGCAGATGATCAAGAGCTGATGGCACTGAAGGGGGAGAGAAAAGCAAGCTGCACCAAAGGCATATTTGTACAAACATAACCCTGGAAACTGGCAAAATATCAACAGAGATGTTTCAGCAAATGGATGCAAGACTGGAAGCTCTTACTTGCTGATTATACTAAGAAGTTTAGAAGAAAGTGACCTGGCCAGCTAGCTGGAAGAGATCCATATTTGTGCTAATTAAAAAAAAAATCCAAATTGTCAAATGCACAAATTATTGAACAGTATAAAAAATGTCACAGAAAAGTAAAATTTCTCTAAAGATAATGCAAAAATAGAGCAATATATTAACTGAAATTTAATCTGAATTTAGAAAAAGATGTGGAACTAGGAAGATCATTGTTGATGTCAGATCGGTCTTGATTGAAAGCAGAGAATATCAGGCAGGTGTCTGCCTGTATTTTATTGGCTATGCAAAGGCATTTGATTGTGTGGTTCATAAATGAATTTTGGATAACACTACAAAGAGTAAGAATTCCAGAAGATTTAACTGTGCTCATACAGAGCTTGTACATAGACCGAGACGGAATCATTTGAACAGAACAAGGGGGCATGCCTGGTTTAAAATCAGGAAGGTATTCACCATCCTTTTACCATACTTGTCCGCTCTGGATGCTGAACATGTACTTTTAGAAATTAGACGATATGAAGAAGAGTATAGCGTAAGGATTGGAGGAAGACATGCTTGCAAAAATTGGAAGTACTTACTAATAAAGATAGAAGTCTGTGTCCTTTGTTGTTATGTGCCCTTGAGCTGACCACAATTTATTGTGACTCTGTGAACAACAGCTCTGAACCTTGCCCTATCCTGAGCCATTCTCACCATCTCCAACACACTTGATCCCACTGTTATTATGGATTATACCTCAGTGTAAAGAAAACTTAACTCATATAACTGAGCCAATAAGCATCATCAAGAGATACTGAAATTGTCATGAATTTAGTTTCACTTGGATCTATCATCAGTACCCATGGAAATCAGCTAATGTATTGCCTTGGGAAAATCTGGTGTGAAAGCCCTCTTGTAAGTGTTAAAAAGCAGAGATGTCACCTTGAGGACTAAGGTGTGCCTGACCCAAGCCATGCATGCTATTTTCAGTGGCTTTGTGTGCCTGTGAAAGCTGGAAATAATAAGAAAGACCGAAAAACAATTGATGCCTTTGAATTAGGTGTTGGCAAAGAATATTGAGTTTATCATGGACTGCCAAGGAATAAACAAACAAACAAACCTGTCTTGGAAGAATTACAGGCAGAATGCTGGCATATATTTTGGAAAAGGGACATCATGCTTGGTAAAGCAGAGGACAGGTAAAAATGAGCAAGATTGTCAGTGAGAATTGGCATGGTGGCTGCAGCAGTAGGCTCAAACACGTTAAGCATGATAATGGGAAGGAAAAGGAATTCTAGGATGGCAGGGCGTGGCAGTGTGGTCTCCTGTACATAAGAACAGTGTGCATTGGGATCCATTTGACAGCACAGCATGCCTTTTAAGTGCAGTGTTGGAGAAGAGTATTGAATATCTCACAGGCTGTCAAAAGAACAAAGAAATCAGTCTTGAAGGAAATGCAATCAGAGTGCTCCTTAGAGACAAAAGTGGTGAAACTTCATTTCACATGCTTTGATGATATTGTCAGGAGGGGCCAGACCTTGGAAAAATACATGTTGGGAAAGGTAGAGATCAGCAAAAGATAGAAAGGCCCTCAACAAGATTGGCACACTGTAGCAATGGCCTTGAGCGTGATGAAGATTATGACAATGTCGCAGGACAGCGCAAGGTTCAGATCTGTTGGGCGTAGGATTTTTTTGAGTTCTGGTTGACTTGACAGTGCCTAACAATGCAGTGACAGCTAAGACCCATCAGCCCAAGTACTCCCATCCCCAGGGTCTGAAGGACGCTTCTGCTCTTGATTCTTTGAGTGACTGTCGACATGTGATGTTGCTCCTCAGAACCTCAGTTTCCTCCCATGTAAATTAGTATTGGCAAGACTGAAGGGGAGCCTCTGGGCCACCTGAGACAGTGAGCAAGAAGTTCTCTGTTGGCTGGATACATTAGTTGGGGGGCATTTGTTTTGTGAAGCACATCATTAAGTTGGGTATTCTCCAAGGGCATTGTGGGAAAGCTCCAAGCTAGCCTGGTGGCACATAGGAGGCAGGAATGGAACATTCCACAGGATTCTAACCGCTCCACTCCAGTCCCAGGAATGCTTTTGAGCTGCCAGCACGACTAGTGAATGGGTTTGGTAGAAATGAGAGGGAGCGAAGGGAAGGTCTTTCCCCAGGTCTCAAGGAGGAAGAGAGCGCGGAGGAAGAGGGATGCATTGTAGAGAATAAGGCCTGGTAGATAAGAACCTAGGAGCTGGTTCTAAACATCAGAGACCAAGAGTCAAGCTCATCCAAAATGTCTGTCTTGTAATGACCTTTCTTTACATTGAGTTATAATAGTTTTGAGGGGAAATGTCATTACATTTTTCAACCATGGGACATAGAATTTTCTTTGGGAGCTCTATATTCTACAAATGCCCTTATGGGAATTCTTGGAAAGGATTCCTGGTAGCACAGTGGTTAAATGCTGGGCTGTCAGTGGTTTGAATCCTATAAATGATTCTCAGGAGAAAGATATGATAATGATAAATGATAAAGATAATGCAGTCTGCTGCATTAAAGGTTACGGCCGTGGAAACCTCAGACATCAACTCTACTCTGTCTCTCATGAGCTAGAATCAACTCAGTGACAACAGATTTGGTTTCGAACAGGGCAGTGGCCATGACTATCGTGTACCCTGGTGCCCTCCTCTCCTAAGTCCTCAGTTCATGCCCATCCCTTGAAATGCAGAGCTTCTGCTACCAGCCTGCACTGCCCCAAGCCCCAGCCCTTCCCGCTCTGAAGAAAGCATGTGTCTATTTGGGGGCTGTCCCAGAGGCCACTGACCCACTGGGCCTGTCACAAATCTTCTCCTATTGGGATAGGGATAGTTGGCCAAGCCCAAGGCCAGGAAGTCCAGAAAAAACCCAACTGCTCTGGCCTGGCTTTGCCTCTTTGCTTCTGCCCGGACCTAGTTGGACTTGGGTTTCTTAATCTAGGAAGTAGAGATTTTAGATACTGTCCATCTCTCTGTCTGTTCATGGTAGGAGGCAGTGGAGGTCAGCATCTCATTTGGGACTCAGAGCTTCACTTAGGTCCTGGTTGCCATGCATATCCGTCATGGACTGGCCCTTCTGTTGATGGCCGCTCCTGGAGAACTACAGGGTAGACCCAAAACTGCCAGGCAGGCCTGAGTTTGGTGACAGGCACCCAGTGACCAGGCAGAGGCATCAACTTGTGTTCTCATAGGGTCCTATCCGCAGACTCTGGGAAGACTAACAAGTGGGCTGAGAGAGGCTCTTTTCCACAAATAGCGTGCCTGACATGAGCTCATCTCCCACATTGGCTGCCTTCACTTCCTTAATGGACTCTCAGAGGCTGGAGGAGGCCTGCAGCACAGGACGCCCGGGTGGTGTCTGGACATTGCAGAGGCCCTGGGTCTGCCTCAGAAGTGAAGGGAGGAGCGCCCAGATGTGGACGAGAACCCTGGGGCTGGGGCTGGGGAAGCTGCTGTGAGGGACCCAAGCTGAGCCCAGGCCCAACAAGCAAGCGGCTTGGTGGTTTTGCCTCAGAAAGCCACAGCACAGTTATTTTTTACTCCAGTTTCACATCTCACTGCTTTTTTAAAAATCCCAAGCCTTGGAATTCCTGCCCTGACGATGTTTTTGTACAGCGCCTGGTGCTGCAGGCTGGCCGCAGTCATGCTGTGATGTCACATTCAGGTTCCCGTGACTCATGGAGGCCGCTGGGCGCCAGACTTGAAAACACACAGTGGAAAGCAAGCAGGGAGCAGGTCCCCC
>NW_006399863.1:9980138-10011838 GCF_000299155.1 Elephantulus edwardii
GCCTCTGACATTTACGTTTGTTAAACATCCAAGACATTGTAATGCAGCTGACGCAACGCATCAGGCTAAGGATGTTTGCTTGTTGGCTTTGGAGAGTTACAGAGAATGGCTCATTGACTTCAAGAAACCCACACACACAGTGGTCCTGGCGTTTGCTCACTTTACCAGCTGCTTGGGTGAGCAGGGGAGATGGAAACGTGCACCAAGCTGCCCAACCACTCTCAGGGCTCCTGGTGTTCCTTTGCCCAGAAGCAGGTCTTCTTGGGCACTCCATACTCTAATGTCAATTGGAATGTGTGGAGTATCCCCGCCCGATGGTCACTGTTTGCAGGGTGGTTGATGATGCACCACACACACATACAGAGGCCGTGCCAGAACTGAGGGTGTTTGCCTCCACAGAAGTGCTCCCTACCTCTTATCAGCACCCCTAAGCCTGTCTGGCATCAATTCTACAGTGGACCCAGCCAGCACCCTCTCTGTGGACAGGTAGAGTTCAGAAGGGTCTGAGCTCCTGCTACTTGGGTGTGGAGACAAGAGGCTTGTTTTTCTCTGTCAAGAGGCTACTTCCTGGGGACAAGGGCTTCTAGACACTGATCTGGGCTAGAGACAGGCTTAATGCTCGCCTCTACCTCTCAGGGGGAGCTGAGGGCCTAGGGAAGAATGTCCGTGTGGGCCCTGGCCCTCCCCGGTCCCAGTTCTCTTTTCAGCGTTGTGCCCCCAGGCTCCACTGTGCAGGAGTCTGGGGGCCGGTCTCCTCTGAGCCCAGTGTCAGGCTGGTGTGCAGGCCTCTCTCCCAAGGCACGCAGCCAGCCTGTGTGAGCTCCTGTTTATCGCATGGAGACGGGGATGGCAGCTCCTGTGGGTCTGGAGAAGAAAACTTGTGTTTTCCATTTTCTTTCCAGACTGCGGTTGTGGCAGAAAGCGAGCACCCCCTACCCAGCCAAGCTGCAGATTGAAGGCTTCGAGCCAGATGGTCTCAGCCATGGATGTGGTTACCTCGGGGGCCCGGGAGGGCTCGCAATAGTGTGGGATTTCTCCTGTGAGGCTCCCAGCAGGCCTCAGGCAGGAGGGGGTGGCGAGGCCCTGTACAGACACATCTTGTCAGTACTGACTCTCGGCTCACTCCAAGAGGAGGGGAGAAGGGGACTCCAGGTGCTCTGCTCTTCCTGGGGACACAGGCCCCATCAGAGCACAGGTGAGGTGGACTGTGAGCTGGTGTTCTGGTTGTGACAAGCAGCCCCGAGAGTGAGCTGTGGCCCTGGCATGCTCTCTGAATTCAGCTCAGCTCCCGCAAGGCCAGGAAAGGTGCATTCGGGCCAGGCACCTCCCTCAACTCACTCTGTATAGCAGTCTGAGATGCAGGTCTCTTTACTGGACCCACAGTAGTTGGGTGGAAGCGAAAGCAGAAAGAGACACTGAACTTGGCTCCGGGCACAGGATTTGGGAGAATAGTTCTGTTACTCTCCATTCTGATCTGAACCCAGTATCAAGTCCAGAACCACCAAGAAGCCAGGATCCCGTGATGAATCAGAGAATCCTCAGCAGACCCGGGAGGAGGCCTTCGAGACTCGTCCAGTCAAGCCCCGTGAGCTTTCCCCTCCTGAGGGGTCCTGCTGAGCAGGGGCAGCAGCCTGGCTTGCTGGACTGCTCAGAGGTCTCCAGGCCTCCTGCAAGCTGGGAGCAGCCTCGCTGGCTTGAGAGAATAGAGTTTCATTGCATCTTTGTAAATGGGATTCAGCTTCTGAAGGACTAGGATGTGTGGAAGGTGTAAAGGCCGCGTTGGTGTCTTACTCTTAGCCCCGCTTGAACTCCACCCTGGGTCGGAGCCCAGCAGCCAGAGGCCAGGGAGTGACGGCCACCCAGCTCTTTGGGACCATTCCCTGTTGACGCCGGCCTCCCCTGGTGGCCTGCTCAGCTGGTGAAGAGAGGAGCTTGAGCCCCCCACCCTGGGGGTGAGTGGTGGACCCTTGTTCATATGGTGCCCCCATTAGTGTGGACAGTACCCTGCGGATCCCCAGTCATCCGGTCTTGTGGGTGGTGGTGAGCAGACCTGCTTTTTATAACTTCGCCTTTAGGGGAAAGCAGTGATATGGAAAAGTCTGTGTTTGTTTAAAAGGAGTTGATGTAAAGCCATGAGGAAGGTAAATTAGCCAAGATTCCTTAATCCTGTGGCTAACCCACCAATAGAAAAGAGTGTTTCATGTACTTCCTGAAGAGAGCTAATCCTCAGTAGAGGCCTGGGCTGGGGAAGGCAGTAAATGTCGGAGAAATCCTATACCCCTGAGATAATCTGAAACAGAAACACGGACCCGGAGACTCGAGGGACCCAAAGCTCATTTTGTGTTGTTTGCTCTGACTGTGGGGTGAGGGGGATGGTTTAAAGACCGTTGCTGAGCCCAGAGAGGTTGAGAGGAATGTCTTTAGAAATCTGGCTTTTTGTGGACAAGCTTGTGAGATCCCAGGCGAGTCAGCATGTCAGATGTCTGCTTGGGGGGTGGGGGGAGTCTCTACCGTTTCCCCTCAGAAGTACGGCCTCAGAGCTTTTAATCACCAGATCAGGCTCGAGGTGGGAAGGGAAGGAACAGGCCTCTTCCTTGACTCCCACCTCCATTTTGTCCACCCCCACTTCCTCCTGAAACCGGGAGGTTTCCTCCCTCCCAAGGCCATCTGGCAGGGACCAGCTCCTCCTGCCTGCCTGTCAACACCCTCCGTTCCCTCTAGCCTGAAGATCCCAGTCCGGAATCAGGGTGAGGGTTTCTCAATACTGTTGAGGGTCTCGTCTCCAGAGGAAGGGCTACCCTTTTCCTCAGGGACCTGGCTGGGCTGACAAGAGCCGTATCTGTGTTTCCTGCATCCCCGCAGTGCTCAAGGTGGGCATTTGTCCACCGAGCACTCAGTGTGTTCCTACTGTATACCAGACACTGTGCCTGGGATTAGGGATGGAGTGATGAGCAAAGCCAAGCAACATGCTGTGTCCTAGAGGCATCAGCAGGTCACAAGAACACCAGCATTTATGTCCACCTCCAAGGCCACAGACTGCTAGGAACAGGGAGATACCTGGTGCCAAAAGGCCGAGCTCTGGGTGGTGGGCTCAGGCTGGGAGCTGTAGCCCCGGGAAACTGATATGGCCCCTCCGACCTCCAATCACCCCAGTGACAGGCTCGTCAGGGCTTCCTCAGCAAAACAGGGCCTCTGTGCACCGGGACACACACCAGGAGACGAGGCAGAGCTGGGGGGCAGGCAGCAGGCCTGGCAGCCCTGCTTTGTTTTGATAGCTCACAAGACCCCACAGCAGAGATTCGCCTTTTACTGCATCTGTTTCAGATCTTTAGATTCCAAATGGAGTCAGGGGAGATTAATTCCATATTTTCCGTCTTTGCAATGATACTGGAAGAAAGTTAGACATTCTGTGCCATACAGCCAAGACCAGGGCCATCTAGCCAGTAGCCAACACAGGACGTTTTTTCCCAAGACCTGGCATATGTGTCCTCTCTCTGATACTCAGAGAAACTGGAGGACATTCCCCCACCCCCATATCTGGCTCCTATGTCACAGGGAGGAGGGCAGGAGAGTCCCAGCCCCTCCAGAGAGAAACTGCCTGGGGGAGCCCAAATCAACCACAGGCCTGGAAATGATTAAAAGGAACTTTCCGTCACAGGAGAACTTTAAAAAGCAGCCAGACCACCACGTGCCCCGATGGCTCAGGCCCGACCACAGGGCCTCCTCAAGCCCCACCTGTGCCCAGGGCTCCCCACATCCTGGAGTTTGGCCATAGCTCCAAAGAAGGCAAGGTTTGGGGGTGTCATACGGACCACAGGGCACCCCTCTTTCCAGCCCGGCACAGAGCAAGTGCAATTAAATATTATCTATTCATAGAAGAAGGAATCCTTAACCACACTCTACGATAGACGGCTTCCTGCCCACCACCTTCCCTACCCCCGACCATTTCAACCTTCTCGCCCCTGGCCTGTCCAGCCTCATTCAGACACCCCTGCCCCAGTCTCCCGGCTTCCTGCCCAGGCTGGGTCGCTTCCTTTGCCACTGTGCCCCCGCCCAGCAGCGTGCTTGGCACTCCAGCGCCTTCTTGGTGGGATGCATGGCTGCTTGTCAGCTCTCTGCCTCTTCCCATCAGGGTCTCTGCCTGCCTGGCAGCCCTGCAGCCCTCCTGTCTTCTGTCTCATCAAGGAGGCCAGAGGGAGTCTCCACCACAGACGGCACCGTCACTGACTGGAGAGGGGCCTGGCACCTCCTCAGGCCCCGATGAGCTGGAGAAGGGATGGTGTGTGTGAGGGAGCAGTGCCCTGAGCAGGGCCTGCTGGGAAGCAGGGCTGCCCCAGAGCTGGGTGGGATTGTGGGGGCAAGAGGGAGTCTGTCCTGCAGAACTAGCCGATAATTGAGAAGTACAGACAGAGGGATTCATCCCCCATTCCTTCTTCCTCCTTCCAGAATATTATTCATTTTTAATCATGACGCACACAGGACAGGCTACAGCCACACCCCAAAAGCCAAGGGGAGTTGTATCTCTTTTCCACTGCATGTGGACTGTACCTGGGGAATACGTGGGTTAATGGGTCCTGGGGGTGTCCCTACCACTCTGTGACCTGCTTGGGTGGTTTTGGAGAAATTAAAGCTCCAGCTCTTGCACTGTGTTTGCTTGTATTAGATACCTGAGTGTGGCTTTAGCAGAGGTGGTGGCCACAGTGGCACTGGGAGGTGGATCAGCTGCTCAAGGGTGACCCTGGGCAGCTGTGGTCCGTGTTCTGAAATGCTTGATAGGACTAGGCAGCTGGACTGTGGTCCCCTTCAGGTCCAAGCCTCTTCCTTCTGAGTTTACTTAGGAACCAACACCCTGAGAGCTGACCTCAGGCAAGCATCCCCAGCACCCACAGAGGCAGTGTCTGTGGTGAGGAGGCCTGTCCGTTTCCGGCTGAGGTTCTCAAGAACACCCCTCCACCTTCCTCATGACCACGTCTCTTTTCCCTGCTCACCCATGTAGGCCAACCACTTGAGGCTCCCAATGCTCCCAAGAGCATGACGACCTCTTCTGTGTCTCGGGGCCTTTGCACCTGCTCCACCTTCTGCTTGGAATGACTTTCTTTGGCCCATCTGTGTCAGAGTGTTGTCTCCTCACAAGGGCCTCCACACCCTCTGTCAGAGTTGGCCATCTCCTTCCCAGGCCCACCAGCTCCAGCATCAGTCCCCAGAGCAGGTGAGCTACATCTGTGGCCCGGATCCCCCTGGAGCTTAGTCTCTTTGGGCCAGGCAGACCCCAAACTGCTCCTCCCTTATCTTCTCCACAAACACAAGATGAAAAAGTGACCGAAAAAGAAAACAAAGTGCAAGCGGTGGGGCAAAGAGGTGAGGAAAATGCAGGACAAGCCCTTCTGAAGAGGAAGCCAAACCAGGAAGAGAAAGAGGCCAGGGGGCTGAGAACAAGGAGGGAAGGTTGAGGGAAAGGTGGAAGACAGGAGAAGGAAGAACAAAGGAAATGAGCAACAGAGTCTGGGGACACCACCAGGACAAGACTGAAGGGAAGGGAAAAGTGTTGACAAGAAGGACCGCTTGTCAGGCAGCCCTGGTGGCCTAGTGGCAAGAAGCTACACTGCAATCCCAGAGATAAGCAATTCAAATCCACCAGATGTTCTGCTGGAGAAGGAGGGACAATCTCTTCCTGTACCTGTCAGATCCGATTTGACGGTAAACACACACACACACACACACACACACACACACATCCCATAAATCCCAAGAAGGAACACTTGTCACTGATGGGGCTGTGGCCGCTGCCCTTGTGTGAGTCAAACCTGCCCTCGTTCTGTTGGTCTCCCCACTATCTCCGTGGGGAGCACTCTTCTTCTAACACATAGAGCCCATAGGGGCATCACCCTCCAGCCCACACTGCTGTGCCCTCGTTGGCCATGGAGTCACCACTGGCCCTGGGCACGTACTGGGCCCCTCTTTGGGGCCCCAGATGCCAGAGTCCTCAGCAGATTCGTCAGAGGAGCTGAGCACAGCCACCTGGAAGGGTAATGGAGACCGCTCCATCCTGTGCAGGTGTCCAGACGGGCCAGCGTCAGCAGTGGACAGGAGTGGGAGGCTGTGCGGCAGCTGGGCTCAACTCTTGTTTCCAGTCCCAGAGCCCTTGAGGGGAGCCCCTCCATAGCTCCCTGGTCGCTTGGTGATGAGAGAAGAGGAGCATCTGGGGCCAGAGTTTGGGGCTGGGGGGTGTCTGTCAAGCATCCCCAGCGGTTGTATGTCATCCACCTCCACACTTAGATTTGGAGTCCTGGGTGCCAGACGTGTCGCCAAGGACTGGTATCTCGGTGCAGCTTCTTGGGTACCACTTTAATTCTTCGGGGACTAAAAATAAAAGCCTGTCACTTTAAAATTTGTTATTTTTATGCTCTACTCAGAAGGCCCTTCAGGGTGTTACATGAAACGTCTTACACGTCTCGAACTGTGAGGGAGAGAAGACGCATGTGCCCCTTACTGTTGCCCCAATAAGAGACTGATGACAATGGTGTCTTCCTCTGAGCAGGGAAATGATGGTTCAAATAAAATGTCATTGTTCAGCCTTTCCTGGAGGGCTTTTCCTAGACAATTTGGGTAGATGAGTCATGCTGGCCATCCCACCCCCCGGACCTGCGCCCAGCAGATCACAGCCCGAGCTAGCTGCTCACCGGACTCTTGGCCTTGACTTCCCAACAACTCCAGCCCCCTCCTGTCAGTCGGACCACCTGCAGGCTCGTCTGCTCCAGGGTGAATGGGTGTTCTGCTTGTCTGCGGTTTCCTGTAAGTTTGAGCAGAAATGCTCCTGAAATTCAGAATAGACGTTGACTCAGTGGTCAGAATATCAAGTGTCCCTAAGTCTGTAGTCTCTCACTCACACAGAGTCAATTATGGACTTAGAGTTTTGGCTCAGAGAGTTTCTGCCTCTCTCATCCCGCCACCCGTCTGATCTGTCATGTGATGATTTGGTTTCTTTGTAAATGTCTTCAGTTTCACCCGCTCTTCCCTTTCACCTCTCTGCTAATCCAGGGCACCATTATATTCTCTCTTGCCTCCGTCTTGCCTCCCCCTAGCCACACAGCATCTCCCCACTGCTCTAGGGTTGAAGGTGAAGCTGCTGAAGCTGCCTACCATGGCCTGCAGGGCCCAGACTGCCTCCTGCCTCTCCCCAGTTCATCTGTCCTGCCCACACACCCTCGTTCTGTCCATCCGTCCTGCCCCACACTCCCTCTCACCTCTCACCTCTCACCTTCATGCACCCTGTTCCTTTGGCCCGATTCTCTTCCTGCCTCTACTGGCACTCGTTTCTCGCTTCCTCAGCCTAGACCTCTGGTGTGCAGTGGCTTATCATTTGCTTCCTAAGCCGATGTATTCCACACGGACCCAACTGTGTCTGCCTGTTCCATTGTCGCCATGGGCCAGGCGAGGAGGGGCTCAGTAAGTAAAGAAAGAATCTGGAGCAAAGGTCAATAAAACTTTTGTTAAATAGTAAATATTCTAGGCTTTGTAGGCCATAGTATCTGTCACGACAACTCAGCTCTGTCATTGTACAAACTGAAATCTGTACTAGCACATCCTCCCAGCTCCAAGGCCACTGGTGGGGTAAGTCAGTGTAGCCAGGCTTGTAGTGTGGGGGATTTTTCCTGGAGGCAGGGTGTGACTGCCACGTGGTACCATAGCAGAGCAGGCTTTGAGGGCAAGGGCATGGGGAGGCAGAGACTGAGCACATAGACAAATCTTCCAGAAGCTTAGGTGGGAGAGGGAGAAGCCAGAGAGCAGTAGGGAAAGGAAATGCAAGCTTGAGGGGCAGTAGGCTTTTTTTTTCTTTTAAAGCCTTTGTTTGCCTATCGTATGAGGAATGCGAGTGGCAAAGTAGTTAGGCGCATGGCTACTAACCAGAAAGTTTGCAGTTCAAACCTACCTGTAGCCACATGGAGAAAAATGAGGCCCTCTGCTTCTGTAACAATTCTAGCCTTGGAAACCCTAAGCAGAAGCTCTCCTCTGTCTCTGTCTTCTGGGGACAGTCTGAGTCCAAATCTACTTGATGGCAATAGCTTGGGGGTTTTATTGCCCATAATGTACTTATAAAGAGTACCCTCAGAGCTCCAGGGAGGAGAGATACCCCCTTCCCTCGATGGAGACCACTCCATTCAGGGACTGGTTATGAAACATTGTTGTTCTGTACTGTTGAGTCAGAAGTGACTCATAGCTGACTCTCCAGCTCGCTTTTCAGGGGCAGTAAATTGCATAGGAGGAGATTGCCCATCCTTCCCCCACAGAACAGCTGGTGGATTCGAACCTCATGCCATTGGGTTGGCATTGCAACTCCTTATCCCTAAGCTACCAGAGCTCCCTGGTTATAAAACTAGGTGGTACTTTTTTGTTCAAAGAAGTTTCGTACCAGAAAATAGCCACATACTTACTGAACTCAAGTAAAGGCCACCCTGTGTCCCATGAAACACACGCCCACCTCTAGGTGTTGACGGTGGCCTTGGCCAGCCCAAGCTCCCCTTCGTCCTGGAGACCCAGGTGTGCAGAAGGTTCTCGGGGCCTGGGGCTGCCTGTTGCCACGCATATACCTTGTCCACGTGTGCTCTGGGACTACTGCCTCCACAGTTGGAGATTGTCTTAGTAAAAAAGTTTAAAAAAAAAATCCCCAAAGAGGAAAAGCAGCAGGCTTGGCTCTGCTGTGGCCTTGAGTCTGAGGCCATCGGAAAAAGTCTGGATGAAAAATTATTTTGGAGCTTGGCTTGGTGTGAGTTTCGCGGCAGCCAGTGGAAACTTCCAGGAATGCTGGTCTGGGCCAGCCAGGGGCTGTTTCCGCCACCACTTTTATGAGCTGAAGACCCCTTCCTGGCTGCTGGCTGGCTGGCCGGCCGGCAGTAGGGAAATGGGATGGCCCCTTGCAGCCCCGCTCGGCCTCTCGGGTACACCTTTGCAGGCTGAGACTGTTTTGGTTCTTGTCTTGTGACCTGGGATTTGGAGCCCTCAAAGCTGCAGCCAGCAGACCCAGAGGGGCCAGCTGTCAGCGGAGCGACCCCCAGGAGCCACTGGTGTCCTCTCTGTGGCAGGATTTGTAGCAGTCTTAGAGGGGAGATTCTCTCCCAGAATGTTCCAGTATTTTGTTATGTGTATGAAAGGAAAGTTTTCTGTCCACTGTCCAGGCCCTGAGCCTTCACTGTGCCTCGGGGAAGGTGGCCGTTTTCTTTCCCTCTTGGGAAAGCTTGTAGTCTAGTCATTGAAATGAATAGTTTTGTTTCTTAATCTACCTCTTCCTGATATCAGTTCTTGAGGAAGGGTTTGAGATGAGAGTTTGTCACAGAGGCCAGCACAGGTCATGCTCGAGGGCTAGGTGGGCATTTGATTAGGGGACAGCCAGTGGAGCGTGCCTCTCTATGGGAAACATAGACTCCTCTGCCCAAAGCCAGAGGAGTTGGGAGGGTTTCACAGCTTCAGCTGGGAGCTATGTCTCTAGGATGCCCAGAAAGCACTCAGCCTCCAGTGGCTGGCAGCATTGAGCAGCCAGACACCCAGTCCCTGGGTCAGCCCTCCTGCGGGCACGAGCAGGGCTCGGCCTTGGAAAAAGGCAGCATGATGCCCGGCATGGTCAGCATGGCCAGAGCAGGGCGAGCTGAGATGAGACACCTCACTCCACCCGCAGGACCACTGTGAGCTGGGATAAAAGGCACTCAGAGGCTTGGGACTGGCCCTGGTGCATGACCACATGGGCTGTGGAGAGCCTCTTAGCTCAGTCGGGATGGTGGGCCTCCTGGACTCACCTTTGAGCCTTTGTCTCCTGCTAGCCTGAGGGACCCTCCTGGCATAGAGGCAGTAGGCTCAAGCTGTGGGCAGCATCCAGGTGGATCACCTTCATTTGGAAATGCCTTTTTCCCTCTTTGAAATGTGTGCTTAGTCTTACAGGTTTTGATGCAGTTGTTTATGGGCGGGGCCTGGCCCAGAGAATGAAGCAGGTCCAACTCCAGAATACCACCATTTGATTGGCAGACCACCAGATTTGGGGGCTCTGGCCCCTTGGTTGTGAAGGGGAAAGATTAGGGCCATGGAATCTGCCACCTCATTTCCTTTCCTGTCCCTGCCCACAACCAGAGCAGCCATCTAGAATCAGAAGGTGTGATATGGTGGCGAGAGCTGTCTCCCTACAGCCACCACAGGCGGGGGCAGACCCCTGGGTCGGAGTAGCCGGCATCTAGTATTTGAGGACTAGACGGAAGGGTCCCCCAGGGTCGCCTGGCACCCCTGCACCTCCCCACTGACCCTGACCCACCATTTCTTTTGCAGACAGTCTCCATCCTGGAGCAACGTTTGACACTGACAGAGGACAAGCTGAAACAGTGCCTGGAGAACCAGCAGCTAATCATGCAGAAAAAGACTCTGTGATCAGGAAGCAGAATCAAGAGCGTGGTTGATTCGCAGGGTGGCGGACCGGGGATTTATACTGGGATTTGGGCTTATAAATAAAAAGGGACTCAGCTCTATGGAAAACCCATCCCACCCCAGTGACAAAAGTTAAACAGCATCTCGCCCAACAAGTGGAGGACCCCTGTGGAAGGGGCATGCGTGTTTGAAAAGGATGTGAACGACCTGGCTGTCAAGACAGTGTGTACTCCTGGGAGCCCAAGGATACAGTGCTGTCCGCTTTCAGAAGGAGGTAGCCCAGCTGCCCTGGGTCTCTCTCACTTTACTCGTGGTTTTCCACCTTCTCAGCCCCGGTCCTGGCTTTTCCCACCCCTGCAGCAATTTCCTCTGAGAAAAGGCCCGAGTGGACCCATTTGAGTCGGGCTTGTCCAAGAATGAGCCCTGGCCAGCGTGGATGGTGGCTTGGCAGTGGCCTTGGTCGCCAGGCAAGCCACGCACAATGCACTGCGGCCTGCTGGCTCCTCCTCCCTGCACGTGTGAGGGCAGAGGACTCTGAGAATTAAAGCTGATTTTGATGAGCACATCACAGAAGTGCTGTGGCTTGTGGGTAAGACCTCCTCGGCTTTCCCACCCCGGGATGATGAAAAGGAAGAATGAAAATGGCAGCTGGGGAGGGCCCTGCGGGGGTCACCTGAAGCCCAGGCCACCCTTGTTTATAGTCAGACATTCAGAGTGTTGGAGAGTGAGGGCAGCTGGAGGTCCACACAGCACCGATCCCCTGCAGGCTGACCACTGCTGATTTCCACTGGGGCCCAGCGCTTCAGGAACCTGCATTTCCATTTGCTCATGAGGGCATCCCTAGGCGCCTTCCTCTCTCTGTGCTGGAAAAGCCCAAGCAAGGATGTCCATGGACCAGAGGTCCTTTGTCTTCATTCTTCACCTGCCCTGCTCTGGGGTAGGGTGAGGGTGAAGTGGGGTGAGGGGTGCAGGTGGGAGGAGGCAGTGTGGATATTCCTGACGGTCGTCATTGCCATGTGGGTAATGGGTTTCCCAGCCTCTGTGACTTCCCGGAAGCTCAGAGCCAAGGCAGACCCAGGCCCTCCGAGCCTGGTAAACCACCGTCTGCTCTGGGTTGGGGGCGTGCTGATCTGAGTCAGGTTAGCCATTCCTCTTCTGCTCCCTTTGTGTCCTCAACACTGTACTAGAACCTCTCTGAGCTGCGGGTCCTTACTATGTAAAGTGTAAAGTCACGGTGGCATATCTGCTCAGGCCCTTGTCTGCTGTGGAGCTGAGTGTTCCATGCAACCCCGTTACTCCCCACCCCTGCTGGTCTCCCCAGGAGCACAGGACAAACTCCAAGAGCAGTGGATGGGAAAAGAGGCCAGCCCGTGGCTCAATATGTTCTAGAGGCCCCAGGAACAAAGCCTGGCAGACCTGTTGGTAGACCCTACAGGTAAGGGCCTCACTGGTACTGAGCTTGCTGTCCTGCCTCAGGCCAGTCTCTTGCCAACTGCATTGGGGCTCCCAGAGCTGCCAGGTGTTTAGGCTTTGATGATGTGAGGAGGTGGTGCAGAGCAAGGTCCTATCCAAAGACTCGGGACCCCTGGCTGGAGTGAGCAGGACCCGCGCAGGGTCTCTGTGGTGGCGTGTGACAGTTCTTGCTCACAGCACAGGACAGGCGTGCTGCAGTCTTTGCGTTCATTTAAGTCCCATGATCATTCTGAAACCTACTTCTTTCCACATTTGAAAGTCCATTAGCGATTTGGAGAGCAGTGTGGGAGGTGGTGGTGGGCTATTTATCCACTCGCTGGCCACTGCGAGTGGACAGTCCACTTCTGTGGTTAGTTATTACATGTAAATGGTTAAAAGGTTATTTGTCCCCAACCGCACACACATTTTCTTATAGGATGATGATGATGATGTCATTGTGTCCTGGTACATCCCAGGGACATCATTGGAGCCCTCACCCAACCTGGCAGGAAGACCTTCGAGTTGAGTGGCCAGGCGGGCCCCTCCCAGGGCAGTTCCTGCTCTCGTCATTCCCTTAACAGTAGCACAGAGCCATAGTTAGGCATAGAATTTTGGGGGAAGACAAGAGTTAGATCTGTCTTTTATAGGAAGCCCTCGCTGAACCTGGGAGGTATCACTACCCAGGGCAGAGCTGCTGGGGGACTGTGGTTTTCATTGTGAGCCAAAACAAACCAAAAAAAGTGCCAAACGCACTGCCTTCCAAATCACTCCCCACTCGGTGCCCCTCCATTGGATTTCTGAGGTCATAAATCTTTACAGGAACAGATGGCCTCATTTTTCTCCTTCAAAGTGCCTGGTAGATTTGAACTGCCGACCTTTGAGTTAGCAGCCTATTATGGAATGTGCTAAACCACCATAAGCAAGTTTGTGGAAAAAACCTTGCTCACTCAGGTGGGACCTGACTCAGCATCACTTGGGTCTGAGGATCTAGGCAGGTGGAGATGGGGGGGCCTGGGTAGGTCTGGCCACTTTGGGAGACTGCCCATTTAGACCCAGTTCCCCCTGGCCCTGACTCTAAGGAGTCACAGCAGGACTTCTGGGCAATCCCTGTCTTCATCACAGGAGGCAGGCAGGAGCGGGTGTGGGCACCTTCCAGCGAGGGGCATGTGGGCTCAGGGTGGCTTGGCAGACAGGGTCCTCCCAGGGCCCACCCACATGTATGCCTGCCGGAGTCGATGTCTCCTGGAGGGCACTCTAGGTGTCTCTGTGAGTGTCACCCCTGCCAGCCTTGTTCGATGGCTCCCCTGGGGTTTGGGCACAGAAGCAGCCTTTCTGGGAACGCATCTCTCAGCCCACCGTCTCCTTTCATTTTGGATTTTGGTAACTGAGCTCTCAGAAAACCACGTTACAGGCATTTCTTTTTCATTATTATTATTAAAAGATGAAGTGAGATTAGAGGTTTGGGGTTAGGATGAGCGTCTCAGCAGCAGTTCCCATCATCTCCCCACCCCCACTCCATGACCTAATTTTCCTATCACAAAAAAAAATTGAAAATTAGATGTCTTTAAATTGATATCTCCCATCTTCGCAATTACTTGCTGTGCACCAGAGAGCTAGACAGTGACTAAGGATTATAGACGAAGAATTGATGCCTTTGAGTTGTGCTGGACAAGAGTATTGAACACACCATGGACTGCTAAGACAATAAACAGTTCTGTCCTGGAGAGGGTGAAGCCAGGCTGCTGCTTGGAGGCAAGGATTTTGAAGCTCCATCTCTCATACTTTGGGCATGTGACCAGGAGGGACCAGTCATTGGAGAGGGACATCATACTTGGAAGAGTGGAGGAACGGCGCAAAAGAGGAAGCCCCTGGATGAGATGGGTTGACTCAGTGACTGGAGGAATGGGGGTAGATATGTTTTTGTTTGTTTTTGGTTTTTTTTTTTTTTTTTGGGTAGATATGTTATAAACAATGAAATTGGCTCAAGATAGAGCAGGGTTCAGAACTATTGTACATAGGGTCACAGGTGACTCAATGACATACAACAACATCTACCCATTGTTAAATTCTTGGGGTTCCAGGAACGAACCCACACCTCCAGGAGCTGAGGGGGACAGGCCGGTGCGACTGAGCCACCTGGCCCCCACGATGAAGCTGCTCCATCCAACCCTAGTAAGCTGTAGTCGCTCCTCCCCAGGACGCCCAGTTCTTCAGAGGTTCAGGGGGCCTCCCCCAGCACTGTCTTGGCCACTCTGTTTCTCCATTTGGGTGGACCTATAGGTTCCTGACATCCTCATAGTAGTGTTATTGAAGCATCAAGCCTGCTGCCCCTACTAGCTTCGAGACAGAGTTCCCTAATCCTTTTGTGCCTCAGTTTCTCAGCCAGCTCCTGTCTCATGGGACTGGGCTCACCAACTAGGTGCTCACAGCACCTGGCACTGAGCAAGCATGGTCACTGTGGGGACACTGGACTCTACCTGAAGCTGGGAGAGACCGAGGGGGCTCTGGTGGCCCTATCCCTTCTCTGGACTTGGCTCTGTGTCAGTAGAGGTGGGAGCCTCGAGGTCCCAGGGTCTTTTCTGATTTTGAGCCTGTAAGTGGCCAAGCCCGGGTGCCCCGGTATAAGGAGGGAATTGGGCAAGTAGGCAGGGAGGGGAGGGGCTCAGGACAGCCCCTCTCCAACTGAGGAAGGCTTCAGCACGCCAAGGCCACCTCCTCTGCTGTCACCACTGGGGCATCACAGACCCACGAGTGGGTGTTGTGTTTGCCCGGAATCCCGGAAACCCGGCCCTCTGAGCCAGTGAGAGCAGGGTGAGTCACATCGGTCCCGGCTCCCTGTCATTAACCTCCTCTCTTCCTAAACAATTTGCTCAAGATGAGTCCCTGATGGCTGCAGCTGTAATTGGTATGTGGCCATTTAACGAGGGTAGAAGTCCACCCAGCACCCCCTCCCATCCACCTGCCCCTCCCAGGCCCCCCGATAGGGAACTGTGTTTGCTAAGGCAGCCGCAGTGGCTGGTGGTGGCCGAGCCCCTGAGCCATCGTCCACTTCCTGTGAGCATCAGGCATGGGGCTGCTTCCCATTGCCTGGGACAGATCTCCAGCCCCAGGCTGAAATGATCACGTTCTTTGGGGACAGCAAACCTGCCTCGCTCCCTAGCTTGGGTCCCAGAACCTTTCACCCATGACAGCTGCTCCTAGATTTGCTCTCAGAAGCTTCTGAAATTTGGAGAAGCCGTGCACCCGCTAAGATTTACAGCCTCTTAAACTGGGCAGGCCCCATGTTTCTGAATCAAGCCAGTTGGGAGTGGGCAGCGTTTGGTTCAACACTGTGGCACTGTAGTTAAAGCATCAAGCTGCTAACTAAAAAGTTAGCACCTTGAGCCCCCAAACCCCCTACTCTTCTGTGGAAGAAAGATGGGGTGGTCTACTTTGGTAAGATTCACAACTGTGGGAAACACTGTGGAGTGGTTAGTTCTACTCTTGTCCGTCATGGTCACTGTAAGTCAGAATCAAGTCACTGACAGTGAATTTGATTTTGGGAGCTTTGAACCTATGAGAGTGAGGTTCTGGTGGGATCATGGCTTAAAAACTCTTGAACATTAACTGAAAGGTCAGAGGTTCAAACCCAGCAAGCACTGCACTGGAGAAGGATGAGGTTGTCTGTGTCTGTGAAAATTTACCACCTAGGAGACCCAACCCAATGAGGCAATTCTACTCTTTTAGTGTCTTTGTAAGTGAATCTACTCAACAGTGGGTCAGGGGGCCATCCTGAGCTCCGATGGGGTTCTTTTGTGTTGCACAGTCTCATCTGGACGACTACCAGGATTGTTTAGCTTGAAACATGAAGCTGAACTCTACCTCTGGAGTTGGCCTTAGACCTGAGGTTCGGTTCGGCTCCCCCGGCCAGTGGAGAGTGTCCAGGGAAGGAACCACTTGTGAGGCTCCAGAAGGATGCCCACAGCTGTGTGAGAGGCAACCCAAAACCTTGGAGACTGATGCCTCTGACTTTGGGGTGCCCTGGTCAAGTATCAGTTCCATGGGTCCCTCTGGTAGAGGATGGGAGCCTCGGTCTTCTCTCCAATCCTGTCCCCTTACAAACTCTCCAGAGAAGCAGTACCTGCTGAGCCGTTTGCTCAATTAACTTCCTACCTGTTGTCTCTCCTGCCCTTGTGTTCTCCACACAGCAGCCTTTTAAGATGCGTGATTTTAAAATAATAATGAATAGGGATCCCAGGAGGTAAAATAAAGAGGTAAGCCCTCTTGGGAGGGGAGAAAAGTGCAACAATGAATGAATGGAAATCCAAAGTCTCTGTAAATTTTTACTAAAATTAATAATAAATTTAAATAAAATTTAAAAAAATAGGTAAGCCCTCGATTACTAGCCAAAAGGTTGACAATTTGAAACTGCCCCGAAGCCCCAGGCCTGGCAGGCTACTCCCCAAAGGTCACAGCCTTGAAACCCTTGCTGAGCAGTTCTTCATACACGTAGGGATGGGGGTGGGAAGGGGGCAGGTAGGATGGCTCAGTCCACTCCCTGCTCAGCTCTTGACTGGCTGATACCCTCCCTCTGTATAGCCTTCAGGTCTCACCACAGCTACGAGACTTGACCACCCTCCCTCCAACCAATCACCCTCCCCCCAGATGTTACCAGCCTCCTCCTCACTGTTCCCTGAACACATCAGGCACCTTCCAGCCCCAGGGCTTTTGCCCATGATGTCCCCAGCCAAGAATCCTCTGACTTCAGCTCTCCATGCCTCAGTCTCCCTTCTCTGCAACATGGGGTAAGAACAGGAAGGATCTCAGGGGACTTCTGGGAAGATTTGCTGAAACAATTCATAGAAAGCTCTTAAGAGGAGGTTGTGTCTGCTGATCGCCAATGAAAAGTGGGTGGGTGGGTGTAAAGGGGTGAAGACTGCACCCAGCACGCCAACTCACTCCATATGCAGCCTGTCCAGCCACCTGGGCTAGCCTGGGTCGCAAAACAGTGCTCCTGAGAGGTCACCCCATTGAAGCCCTCACCTCTGCTTCCTGTGAGACTCTGCCCTGCCCTCCTTCCATGAGACTCTCACTGTACACTCCCCCTACATGCCAACACAACCTGGACACAGCTTCCTCACGAGACCTCCAGCCACCAGGCCAAGCACAGTCCACACTGGCCGGGGACAGACAGACCACACCAGGCCCCCCGGCCTGATCACTGCGAGGGGCAGAGGTGGGTGGCCGAGTGCCCAAGGTCAGAACTCTTGGTTGGATTTGTGGAGCAGGCTGCTTGCAGAAGGGATTCCTCATGCCTCCGTGGGCCCCCGTGCACCCCTGGTTCTATCCTGCCTCTCTGCTGGCTCAGCACCACAACCAAACAGCCAGGGACTGTGGGCTTTTACTGAAGGAGAGGTGTGGGACCTCAGAGGGGCCTCTCCCATCTCTTCCAAGCAGACTGCTATCCTGGGGACCCCCTGCAGGGACTGTGAGCCCTACAGCCAAGCCCATGGTGCTGGGCACCAGCCCTTCAGCCTCTTCACCTCCCTCCTCCCCTCTCATTCTCCTCAGCCTCCTCCTCCCCCCCTTCCCCCCTTCACAAACACATGTTTCCAATCCCCTTTCAGGCCCCTTCCACCCCTCCCCAGCCCCTTCCCATTTCCTCTCCGACGCATCCACTCACATGTGGAACTCATTAGAAGACCCTCTGGGCCCGTAACCCAAGCCTGGCCCAGGCTTGAGGAAGGGGCCCTGGCCACAGCCCCCACGCTGAGACGCAGCGTCCGCCCCACGTCTGGCCTCCGTCTGGACTTGTACAGCCACGAGCTGGAGACCACAAGGAGCTGGCCACGGCCAAGGGCCGGCTGACACTGGCGGGAGGAGAGGACCAGGCAAGCATCAGGGCACCTTCTGCCTGCTCTCCCTGGGGTCTTCTCATGTACTGCAGCATCCCTGCAGGGGTAGCTCGGATCCCACTGAGGCAACTGTAACGTCAAGTGGAAAGCAGACCTCAGGAAAGGGAGGGTGTGGGAGTCTGAGCAACAGTCACTGGACAGTGCAGGACCTCATTGTCCCCTGAAGGGTCCCCTGACCCTTCATGGGACAGTAGTGGAGGAGACAAGGATGGTGAAGCTTCATCTCACATACTTTGGGCATACCGCTAGAAGGGGGTTTTCCTTGGCAAGCGGCGTCTACATGTAGGAAAGGTAGAGGGTTAGTGAAAGAAGACCTTCAATGGGATGAGTTGACACAGAGGTGACGGCAACAATGGGCTCAAGTGTGCCAGAGATGCTGAGGACGGCGCGGGATAGGGCAGGCTTCGTATCTGTTCATAGGATCCCTACGAGTCGTCCTTGACGACGCCTAACAACAACAGCATGCGAAAATCTGACGCTGTGGTCCCTGGAGTTGGGAAGGTGCCAGGAGGAACAAAGTAAAACCAGCTATTTCCTTGAAGGACTTGTCAGTGCCTTTACCACACCTGGGTGCAGTGCACCTGGGGCCACAGAGTTCAGGGTTCCCTAAGCAGCTGACCATGTGACCCTGCTTATCACCGTGTGCCTGTGGGCCTTGTGTTCCGTGGAACCTGCTTTGGAGAATTCTATGGGGAAAGCCCTGAGGAGACTGGAGGGAGAGACCAGAGCATCCCAGGGGGAAAGGCTCCCTCCCTGCGGATGTGGTCGGCTGGGTCTAAGCAACGGGAGGGACATGAACAGACTGAGGAGAAGGGAGCAGGAAGCCAGCACAGGGCTGGCCTGACCTATCCCCCATTCTGCAGCCAGGCCGGGGCCTGGTGTGCTGGTCCCCTCCCTACCCTGGTGTTTTCTTCCATGAGGACAAGCAACGAGCAGGTGGGTGGGCAGATGTAGGCAAAGAGGCAGGCAGGGGCTGGCGAGCAGGGCCTTGTGGGGCTGGCGAGCGGGGCCTTGCGCCACGGGATGGGACCTGCACAGGCAGGCCCAGGGTGTGCAGGCCCAGGGTGTGGGGACAGCCCGTGTTGCCACCCCCACCGTGACATCTGCCTCAAGATGGGTCACCCACTGACTCCAAGCTCTACCCTTCCTCAGTTTCCTTCCCTGTGGGTCGGCCTGTCTGCTCAGGAACCCTCTCTGCCCATACCCCTTGCTCACAGGTCTATTTGCAGCCATCATCAGGGGGCCCAGCCCGCCCCCTCCTAGGGCCTCATTGCACTTTTTAGGCACATAGAGACCTGAGCAGGGGGCCTGTGCCCACCTCCGGCCTGGGTCCTTCATGGGGCTGTTTCCTCCTGCTTTACAGCAGGTAAACTGTACCCCCATTTCACAGAGGGGGAACAGTGAGGCCCCAAAGAAGAGGTCAGAGGAAGAGTCTGGATTGGAACCAGGTTTCTCAATCAGGCTCCCCATTTTCACTTCTCTCCTCCGTCCCTTGGGCACACTGGCACCTTAGTGATCCAACAGCCAGCTCTGGAGCCATTGCCCTCAGCACGGGACTGGCGGGTGGTCAGTAGTGACACTGTCCAGCACAGGTGGGCCAGGCCATATCACTTTGCAGCTGACACTGCACAGAGGTGGCCAGGGGTCTGTGCCAAATCCCTTGGAGCAGAGAGACCTGTCATGCCACAGTCCCAATGCAGAATGTGTTACACCCCTGGGAGGTAGGGGAGGCAAGGGGTACTGCCCCACTTTATAGATGGAGAAACTGAGGACCAGAGGCCTGGTCAATGCCAGAGCCTTCTAAGTGCTCAGTGGGTGGCAGAGCTGCCTCCTTCCACTTCAGAGGTTCCTTCTGCCTGTGAATCTGTCCACTCCTCGGGCTGGGCCTGGTGATCCCTGGGTGGCTATTGCTGTTTAAGGATCCCTGCAGGGGCTCCAGCTACCATCAAACCTACTCCCCAGCATTAGCCCTGAGTTATCAATTTCTCAAAGGAACCCTGGAGGTGAACATCAGATGATTTGAACCCCACCAGTCACTCACTCCCCAGAAGAAAGATAAGGTCATCTCTTCTAGTAAAGGTTTATGTCCTTGGAAACCCAGTGAAGGGTCGCCGTGGGTCAGTCACATGGGTCAGAATGGACTCAGCAGCGGTGGGTGAAGACTCTGCTCAGAGGGCTGTCCTGTCTGGAGATGAGGTGGGGCTTGGGGCTATGAAGTCCTTGACCTGAGCCATGGCTAGGAGGAGAAAGGTGAGCAGAAATATGAGTAACACAAGCAGAGCTGTCCCCTGGTCCACCTGTCCTTATCTTGAAGAGGCCGCACTAGGATCCTCGAGCACCTGAGTCCACTGGACTCCTCTGCTCTCCCAAGAGGACCCTAGGCTTTGCAGAGAGGAGGCTCCCAGGTCTTGAGGCACATGCTGCCACGGCAGGGGTGGAGCCAGGCCAAGAAGGGGAGTCCCCCAGATTTTCTTGGTACCAGCTCCCACTGCCCCAGGGAACAGCCCATCGAATGGCAGCAGGCATTAAGCCTGGGATGAAGCTAGGCTGTGAGGCCTCAAGGCAGGCAGAACCCCATGCTTAGGTCACACCAGCTGGTTTCCAGGCCATTTCCCAGGACTAGTCATGGTCACTGTCACTGTCACCGTCAGTGCCTCGGAGGAGGCATTCCTGAAAAACAGGGCTGTGTAGGGCTGCTGGGAGGGGACCAGACAGGCCCAGGCGGCAGACAGATGCTAATGAGGCAATTAGGCCTGGCAGCTATGGAGAGACTTGCACCCCGCCCATTGGCCCATCTGAGGCGGACCCGGCCCAAGCCCCTGGCACATCCACCTGCCAGGTACCCTGGGAATTTCCGGCCTCCTCCACCTTCCCAGCCTCCAAAGTTGGTCTGGCTTCACCGTCGGGAGACTGCCACTGCCAGTTTTCCAAATAAAGCAGCAGGCTGGCTTGGCAATGCTAACAACACCAGGGCACCCCTCTACCCCAGCTCCACCACTACGCCTTTCTTGTACTCCAGAGAATGCCTGCCCAAGACATCCTGTTCCCACCCTGTCAAACTATTGAGACCCTTCCTGGCAGAGATAACCTTAGAAGGACCAGACGCTTCAAGTAGGAGGCCATGAGTGACATGGTGGCTGGGTAGACAGGCAATCAGGGACACTTGCTCCCCATGCACAGGTTTCCATCACTTAGATTCCCAGGTAGGCTCTTGGGGTTTGACCTACAGGTCCTGTTATGTAAGGGAAGATACTGGTGAAATAGACCAGGAAGAAGTAGGAAGGCTTAGTGGCAGCAGAGAGTAGATGATAATAAAGCACAGAGGGCTAGAGTGTCTGATCTTGGGTTCAGGGATGGATTAGCCATGTCTGCTGTGGGAACAGAAATGGCATTTGGTTGTGCATGTTCTGTGTGGATGGCACATCTCCTCTCAGCTGGGGGAGAGATCTGTCAGTCTCTGTCAGTGCAGGGCTCTTCAGAAATGGGTAGAGAAAGGGGAGGCTCCCTGTCAACTATGCTTGAACCTGAAAAGGCCTGGCATCCTAGAAAGGAATTCTGGGCCTTTCCCCTCAGTTATCCTGATTTGTGACCATCAACCTCAGTTTCTGTATCTGTCAAATAGGTTGGTAGTCTTTCCTGGGTGAGGAAAAGCCTAGATTCAAGCAAAGAGAACACTACTTGAAGTAGTCAGGTGTGCCTCTGCCCAGTAGGCCGTAGGGACCTGTGTGTGGGAATTCTTGGCTGGAGCCTCAGGCTGAGGCACCCAACCTCCCCCCAGACTGTCCTCCCACTTGCTTGTGTTTATGTGTTTCCTTCCCATCACCTGGGCCATCATGACTCACCTTAGGCCCAGTGGGTAAGTGAGTAACTAACTGGCTGGGGCTGGTGCCAGGCCCTTGGGCAAGATACAACTTCCTTCCGGGACCCCAGTGTTCCTATCTGCGGAACAGACAAGCCTCAGTTACTGGGAATATGCAGAGCATGCAGGACTGAAAACGTGGCAGCACAGGCCACGTAGCCTTGGTACATCAGCAGGAGAGCCAGGCCCCCTTGATGTCTGGCCCCAAGCAGCTCTGAGCAGAACTTGAAATGCCCCTTTGGCCAAGCCAATCAGCTTCAACAGAACCTTACCCTCCTACTACAACTTCCTGGGGCTAGAGGAGCACCATGCCAGGAAGATCTTGGAAGGATGATGGGGTAGGATCAAAGGCCTGAGCTGGGTTTGGGGCAACCTCCTGAGTGCTAGGATTCCAACAAGGAGAGTAACCTCCATGAGTGAAGTCACAGAGATGAAGTCCCACAGTCAGATCTCTCCACCAGCCTCTGGTCTTCCTTAAAGGTTATCTGTGTCAATTCCCAGGCATGGTGGCCCGGTGTGTTCAGGAATAGGATGGCGTTCTCAAGGCTGCAGCCAATCAGAGCAGATCACCAGGCCTGGCTTCTGAGGCTCCTCTGAGAAGTTTATAAACGCTGACTGGTTAGTACTCAAGTACTTAACGGTTTAGACACCTGAGGTCAAGTGGGGAAGATTTCCTGAGTCTGCAGCCCTCCGAAGCTACAGAAGATATCAGACAGCAGGTGCAGGGAGCAGGGCAGTGCGTGGAGACAGTGGCTCTTCAGAGAGAGCAGGGGGTTGGGTTGAGGTACACTGGTCTAGCTGTGAATTGAGACCTTAGCAAATAGGTTTTACTCTCCCATGCCTGTTGTTGTTATGTGCCATCGAGTCGTTTGCGACTCATAGTGACCCTATGTACAACAGCCCTAAACCCTGCTCTATCTGGTGCCAATCGCACTGTCTCTGACACACTCACCCAATTACCCCAGTCACTGAATCAATCCACCTCATAGAGGGTCTTCCTCTCCTGTGATGTCCCTCTACCCTCCCAAACATGATGTCCTTCTCCAAAGACTGGTCCCTCCTTTCAACATGCCCAAAGCATGTTAGACGAATCCTCAGAACCCTGCCTCTAAGGAGCAGCCTGGTTTAACCTTCTCTAGGATGAACCTGTTCGTTTTCTTAGCAGTCCCTGGTTTATTCAATACTCTTTTCCAACACCACAGCTCAAAGGCATCAATTCTCCCCCTATCATCCCTAGTCATTGTCCAGCTCTCTGGCACATAACAAGTGATTGCAAAGACCATGGTCTGTATCAGGCACACCTTAGTCTCCAGAGAGACACCATTGCTCTTCAGTACTTTGGAGAAGTCCCTAATAGCAAACTTCCCCATCTCAATACATCTTTTAATTTCCTGGCTGCTGGTGCCTAGAGTGTTGACTGTGGAGCCAAGCAAATTAACGCTGTGTACAATCTCAATCTCTTCACCATCCATCCTGATGCTGTCAATTGGCCCAGTGTTGAGAATCTTTGTCTTCTTGATATTGAGCTTCAATCCATATTTAAAGCTGCAGTGCTTGGCCTTCTGCTTATGCACACTTCATGTCCTCCTCAGTTTCAGCAAGCACAGTTGTGTCATCTGCATAATGCAGATTGTTGATCAATCCTGATGCCACACTTATCCTCATACAGCCCAGCCTCCTGGACAATCTGGTCTTCATAACGGGTTGAAAAGGTGTGAATGTAGGACACATCCCTGGCATACACCCTTCCCAATTTTGAACCATGCAGTGTTTCCTTGCTCTGTTCTGATGACTGCCTCTTGGTCCAAGTATAGGTTTCACATTAGAACAATCAAATGTTCTGGGATTCCCATTCTTCTCAGAGTCAGCCACAGCTTGTTATGATCCACACAGTCAAACGCCTTTGCATAATCAATGAAACACAGACATTCCTCTGGTACTCCCTGCTTTCAGCCAAGATCCATCTAACTTTAGCTACAATATCCCTAGTACCACGACCCCTTCTAAAGCCAGCCTGGACTTCTGGCAGTTCTCTATTGATGTGCTGTTCAGTCGATTTTGGATAATCTTCAGCAGAATCTTGCATGTGATATCAATGATTGATAATACCCACACTCTGTTGGATCACCTTTCTTTGGAATGGGAACAGATATAGATCTCTTCCAGTCAGTTGGCCAAGTAGTTGTACTTTGGATTTCCTGATACAGCTTGGTGAGCACATCTAACCAAATGCCTGATCTTACCTGCCTGAAAGGTATCTTTAGTTTTTAAATTGTGCGTGAGTGTTTATATAATACACACACACACACACACACACACACACACACACAAATTTGTTATTTCAAAGTGTATAATTCAATGACATTAAATACATTTCCTGCCTTGGATAAGATCATCATAATTTATTTCAAAAAATTATTTTTTTAAAATCACCCAAACAAAAATTCACTACCCTTTCAGCAATAATACCTTGCCTTATCCTTCTCCCTAGTCCCTGATAACCACTAATAAACTTCGTTTGCTATTTGCAATATTCCTCAATATTTGCAATATTCCTCAAATTATAAATATCTCTCTCTCTTTCTTATGTTATAAGTGGCCCACACAATAGTTGTCCTTTTGTGTCTATTTATTTCACTCAGTATCATGTTTTCAAGATTCATTCATGTTACTGTATGTGTCAAGACTTCGTTTCTCTTTGTGAATAATATTCCACTGTATGCATGCACCATGGTTTAGCTCTTCATCTGTTTAGAGACCCTTACATGGAAGGTTTTTTTAGGCTCAGCAAAGAAAAGATAATATACAATAAAGGTTTGGTTAGACACTGAAATGAATTAAAATGGATTAAAATTAAAATAACGAAAGAGATACAGAATTAATTGAACAATTTTTATAGAAAAAGCTGAAGTGGGCAGTGGGGGAGTGCTGTGATTGATTTGTAATGTCAGTCAGGGCGAGCCCATGAGAGAACAGTGAAAGTGTATTTTCTGCTTTCTGTTCTCAGCTGGCCCAGGGGACTGAGTGTGGAGGTAGTTGCAAGGGAATACGACAGGGAAATTGGTCAAGGTCCTGAGGATCCTGTTGCATCATTGTTGGGCTGAGGAGTTCTGAGAGAGAGGAGCTATATAGTGCTGGTCCCTCTCAGAGTCTGTCCTTCACTGTCCTGCACACTTCACGGCTAGAGCAGATTCCAGAAACGCAGGTGAGAGTGAATGAGAAGAAGGGGCTCCCACCAGAGCCTGGCCTCCCCTTCACTCCGTTTCCCTTCTCCACGGAGCCTGGGGATTTCCCACCAATCACCCAGGATTGGCTTCCATCCTGCCAGGTCTTGTTCTCAGTTGGGTGTGACCCTCTCTCTTGCCAGCGCTGTTTGCTCCCCAGGGCCCTGTATTGCCACCCCCTCTGCTTCACACACCTGGCCAGGGACTCCCCAGTACCAGGGCTGCCCCAGGCAACAGCTTGTCACTCTGTCCTGTCATCATCCAGGGCCTGGAGACTCCTGTTGGGAGGGACACAAGGGTGGACTGACGCCTGTTCCTTCCAGAACTTGTCACTTCAGAGATTCCAGCAACAGCTAGGCATGACCCCACTGAGGTGGAGAGACTGCGGGAGAGGAGTGGGTCCTGTGGGCATCTGCAGCAGGAGTATACGTGTGTACATAATTGTGTATGCACATGCCAGGACAGAGGCTGGCTCCCCTTAACCTGCAGCAGGCAGCAGGAACTAGAGTGCCCGTCGTCTCCTGCTGGTATCCTGTTTCTTCTGCCTCTGCTACTGCCACTCCTCGGGTTTTCTCTGGTGTTACAGCTCTTTGTATCCTGGGTCTAAGAGGATCCCAGGACAAGGACCCTGAGTCCAAAGGACCTGCTCCATTCCTATCTCTTCACATGGTGGAAGAAGTCCCCCACCCCCGGCCACTTCTGGGATCGACCAGTCCCCACTTTACGGTTCCATGTACCTTATTTGAATGATCCTACCCCTCGACTGGCTCTGGTGACCTAGTTGTAAGAAGCTGCGCTACAATCCCAAAGGCACACATTTCTAATCTACCAGCTGCTCTGTGGAAGAAGGCTGGACAATCTCCTCCTGTGCGATTAACTGCCTCTAAAGACCTGCTGGAGGGTCAGTTCTGACTCAACGATACACAGCAACAATCCCTCACAAGTGTACCATGCACCTTCTTCGTAGTAACAGCAAGCTGTCCAGTCGTCTTGGTGGACCGTAAGCACCTTATTTGCATAGCCTTGCTCAAACCTTTGGTGGGAGTTACAGGACCATGGCTAGAATTGTTGTTGACTTCCACTCATAGTGATCCTCTGAACAACGGATCTGAACCTGCCCTATTCCAGACCATCCTCACCGTCTCTGATACACTTGAACCCATTGTCAGTCACTGTGTCAATCCATCTTGTTGAGGGTCTTCCTCTCCCCTCTTTTTTTTTTTAGGCTCTCACTTTCCACTTTTACAAGTATGATGTCCTTCTCTGAGGAAAGGACATTTAAAAATAACTCATCATGTTACACTAGCTTTGTGC
Organism: Elephantulus edwardii; assembly: GCF_000299155.1. Taxonomy (NCBI): domain Eukaryota; kingdom Metazoa; phylum Chordata; class Mammalia; order Macroscelidea; family Macroscelididae; genus Elephantulus; species Elephantulus edwardii. The sequence continues at coordinate 10,006,286 of NW_006399863.1, forward strand.
AAGAAATTAATCCCCCTAGCATAAATCGAAACCCACTGCCATTCAGCAAATCCTGACTCCTAGTACAGAATAGAACTGGCCCAGGGTTCCCAGGCTAGTAATCTTCTTAAAAGCAGATTGTCATATCTTGCTACTATGGAATGGTGGGTGAGTTCGAACCCTTGACCCTTCAGTTAACATCTGAGTGCTTAATCACTGTGCAGCCAGGCTCCTTCCCCCTGGCATATGCCATTTGAGACATGGTGGCACCAATGGAGCAAAAGGAAATCTGTTTCCCAGTGATGAGACCTTAGTGACACAGCATCTGCATCTCCAAGCCATCTGGATGGGGGGCTGGGGGTGGAATACATCTTTTCTTGGTGACCTTCCTCTCCTCCCTGAGGAAACAGCAAAAGGCATGTCCCACCCATCACAGCCTTGCCCTGAGAGGAAGGTGCCTTCTCTTTGGGTGAAGTGTGTCCAGAGAAGGAAGGCAGCTCCAAATAATACACTTTGCATGCTCAGGCCTGCACTAAGGTTGAATAGAGAATCCTCATTTTCGGAAATGAGATGGAAATGATTCGAAGAAGCAGGCGTGAGGCAAGATATTAGAGGTGCAAAGGGTTAAAGTCTGGCAGGAAAATGTTGACCAGTGATGGTGAGAGGGCAGAGTAAAGATGGAGAATGAAGATAGGGATCCCAGAAACCCAGAGCAAGGAGCTAATTAAGCCTGAGGGCTCAGAGGCGGCCTTTCTGAGAATGAGGGCAAGAAGGTCAAAAGGGTGGAGCAAAAAGTGTCCAGACCCAGGGAAGAGAGTTTGTACAAAGGCCTGGGAGAGAATGAAAGAGGTTTAGCCCTCAAAGGAGCACAAATATCCCACTTGTGGTTCTCAGGGACCAGCTCATCCCTATCCAGGGGTTCCCTTCCTACCTTTCCACCCTGCCCCTCAGGGGTCCTGTCAGCTGGATAGCTTTTCTAGGGGCTGCAGGTGAAGAAAGACCTGAAGCCTGAAAAGTTGGAAGGGCTACATTCTTGCTGAGAAGGAATGTCTTTGATCCTGAGGTCTCGGCCTGGTATGCTGATTTCAGGCCTGGAAACACCCTCTCCCAGGTACCTGAAGACAGGCCCACAGGCAGGGGCAGCTCTGGTCTCTTGCTATTTGACCACAGACAAGTTTCCTCCGAGTTCAGGGTTTCTCCGAGGGCTCTGCTCCTGCCTCCTCCCTGCCCTTTCTCAACAGGTTTGCAGCCCATTTTACAAAGCACATTGCTTACTATTCACCAGGCTGTGCCAAGAAATCTGGAGGAAAACCACCTGGCCAACTGACTGGAAGAGATCCATATTTATTTCCATTCCAAAAAAGGGTGATCCAATAGAGTGTGGAAAATACAGAACAATATCACTAATATCACACACAAGCAAAATTGTGCTGAAGATTATCCAAAAGCGACTGAGACGGTGAATCAACAGGGAACTACCAAAAATACAAGCTGGGTTTAGTAGAGGCTGTGGCACTAGAGACATCATTCCCAATGTCAGATGGATCTTGGCTGAAAGCAGAGTATCAGAGAAATGTCTATCTATTTCATTGACTATGCAAAGGCATTTGACTGTGTGGAATACAACAAATTGTGGCTATCCTTGAGAAGAATGAGAATCCCAGAACATCTGGTTGTGCTCATGCAAAACCTATACTTGGACCAGAAAGCAGTCATCAGAACAGAGGAAGGAAACTAACTGCATGGTTCAAAATCAGGAAAGAAGTGTGTGCCAGGGATGTGTCCTGTCCCATACCTTTTCAATCTGTATGCAGAACAGAACATTCGAGAGGCTGGACTCTATGAGGAGAAATGTGGCATTAGGATTGGAGGAAGACTCATCAACAACCTACATTATGCAGATGATACAACCTTGCTTGCTAAAAATGAGGAAAGTTTGAAGCATCTGCTACAGAGGGTCAAAGACTGTAGTTTGTAATATGGATTGAAACTCAACATCAAGAAGACAAAGATTCTCACCACCAGGCCAATTGGCAGCATCGTGATAGATGGAGAAGAGATTGAGATTGTTAACGATTTCAACTTGCTCGGTTCCATAATCAACACTCTAGCCACCAGCAGTCAGGAAATTAAAAGACCAATTATATTAGGGAAATCCATTGTCAGGGACCTCCCCGGAGTGCTGAAGAGCAAAGATGTCAGTTTAAAGACTGGTCCAAGTCATGGTCTTCACAATCACTTGCTATGTATCAGAGTATTGGACAATGACCAAGAAAGACAGGAGAATTGACCCCTTAGAGTTGTAGTGCTGGAGGAGAGTATTGAACATACCATGGATTACCAAGAGAACTAACAAGTCTGTCCTGGAGAGGGTGAAACCAAGCTATTCCTTGGAGGCAAGGATTTTGAGACTCCATCTCACATACTTTGTTCCTGTGGCCAAGAGGGACCAGTCTTTGGAGAAGGATATAATGCTTGAAAGAGTCAAGAGACAGCGCAGAAGAGGAAGACCTTGGATAAGATGGATTGACACAATAACTGGGGTAATGAGGGTAGGAATGTCAGAGACAGTGAGATTGGCTCAGGATAAAGCAGGGCTCAGAGCTATTGTGCTTAGAATTGGTATGAGTCTTAGCCGACTCAATGGCACATAACAACAACAATTGTGCAAGCCTAGAGAAGGGATTTCCACATCTGAACTGAAGATCTGAGCGTCTCCTCTAGCTAAATGATGAAGGCTAGAGCCCTGGGCCAGGCGGTCCGGTGGCCTAATGGTAAGAAGCTGCACTGCAAAGGTTGTCTCGAAGGTTCTAATTCACCATCTACTCAGCAGAAGAGTAGGCAATCTCCTCTTGTGCGATTTACTGCCTCTGAAGACCCCCTAAAGGGTCAGCTCTGGGTCATTTTGGTTCTGAAGGTACAAGAAAACAGTCTCATAGGCTAATTGTCCTGGTATCCCTTTGCTCCCAATGTCATCCCCTCCCCACTGGCACTCCCTTTTCCTGTGCTCATCCAAACCTGCCTTCCACTCCTTACCTGCTTGCTGGAGGGCCTTCTTTCCAGGAGTTTTTCCAAGTCCAGTCTTCCCCACAGGCCTCCCTCCAAGGTGTGTGCCCCTCACTGGCGAAGTAAGAGCCTGAGCAGTCAGAGGCTGAGGTGGCGGTTGGCAGAGTGCCCCCGCTTCTACAGAATGGTTCTTTTTCATGCATGGATAAGGGACTGGAGGTTGGGGGCACAGTGAGGGCTCCCATGACTAGTGACATCAGTGGCCCATTCCCTGCCAGGAAACCTAAACACCTCAGGGCACTGAGGTAGGTGGCCCAGCGTATTTAAAAGATGGCCTGACCTTCCTGTTAATGACTCTGCTGGGTCCCTCAGGTGATGTCACTCTCACTTCTCCAGCAGTCACCACTTCTCCTGCTCACCTTCTGATACAAGAGTATTTCTTAACAGAACACAGTCTCACCTGCGACCATCCTTTTATGGATCTGGGGGAGTCCCGAGATAGGACCTTTCCCCATCCGCACTAGATGGAGTCTGGCCTGCCCACACCTCACCCCAGGTCCAGCCGGCATGTCTACCTGAAGGAACAGTCCACCCACCAGCAAGTCACTGTCCTTGGTGGGTTTGCTCAGGTCTGTGCTTTTGAGTGCTGCATCCATCCCTGATGACCAGCACCTGGGCTGCCAGCCAAGGGGCCCAGCCTCCCAGAAGCATGTCTTTCCAGCTAAACAGATTTCTGTGATGGACTGGCTGGGCATGGTCCAGATTAGCACTTTCCTGCATTGAGGAAACAGAGGCCCAGAAGAGTGAACTGTACTCAAGTCTCACAACAGGTCAGCACATGATGGTGGCAGAGTTGATTCTGTCTTATGATGATCCTATGCGTGCAGAGAATTGCGCTCTGTAGAGCTTTCAAGGATGCTACCTCTCAGAAAGAGATTGCTATATCTGACTCGTGAGATGCTTCTGTGTGAGTTCGAACAACCAGCTAGTCTTTTGCGCGTACACACACACACACACACACATACCCCCACACACCCGGAGACTCCCATGGTTAGCAAACAGCCCGACAGAAACTAGATCTGAGGCCCTGAAAGCTCTGTCCACCAGGTCTGTGACCCTAACCATGTATCTTCTGCTCAGTTTTCCCAGGGCAAACCTTTGCGGGAACCAGAGCCCAGAATCTCATTTCCTTCCTCTCTGGTATGACCCTTTTTGTCTGCATCGCGTTGGCCTTTCTGGATAGAGATCTCTGTTCCTTTAGGACATAGCCCTAAGGCCCAGGAGAAAGCCTTTCAGGTGAACTATCCCTCCCATGGAAGCCTGGAGGGAGATTGCTTCTCTTCATGTGGCCAGGGGAATGCTCAAACCCTCCAGTCTCCAGAGGACTTTCTTCACGCAAATCTCACACACTAGCCCTTCCTACCCACCAGGTCCATCACCTCGGTGCCCCTGCCCAGCTGCTGATGATTCAGAGCTAACCTGCCTCAGGAAGAGGTAAGCCTAAAGTGGTGAGGACACCTCGACGGATAGCGAACTGATCGGGCTTAGGGAAAGGCTCAGCGACAAGACACCTCGGTCAAGCAACCCAGCCTAGATCCAAGGGGAAAGGGCGGCAGGTCCTGCGCACGCGCGCTAAGGGAGCCGAGCCGCTTTGTTCCTGAGCTACCTGTGGTTCCATTCACCTCCCAAACCCCGCCCGCATGAGATGATACCGGAGTTCGTGGAGGCCCCGCCCATTTCCCGCGCGGGGCGGGGCTACGGACAGGCCCCGCCTCCCAACCCTATCACCTCCTTCGGCCGTAATTGGCCATCTACGCAGGGTGTGCCCGCCCACTGCAAAAGTCGATTGGTGTATTGAGAGGAGAAGGAAAGCAGATTAGAAAGAAAAGATCCACTCCCACCCGCCCCTATGGAAAAATCACGTGGCACTTCACTCGGCGCCTGTCACCACTTCGCCTGTAAAGCTTTCTTAAAGAGCCCGTGATCCCTTCCGGGCGCTGTTCCTTTTCAAGATTCCCCCATCCCTGACCCATTATCAGTCTGGGGGAGGTGAGGCCCTTACCCCCAGGTTTCTGGAAACGATTCTGTCACATGAAACGGTGACACCTGGCACAGCACAGCACAGTCCCTGGCACGTAGTAGGCGCTCGATATCCATTTATTGAATGAAGTCTCTGACAGAATGGATGAATGGGGTTGGCTGGAGGAAGGGAGATGGGCTCAACGTGACCCCTACCCACTTTATCCCCGGGGAAACGGCTTCTGTGACTATGGTAAGGAGGGCAAAGCGCAAAGACCCTCTTTTTCCCACAACAACAGCCCTTCAAAGTTGGGCACCGAGGGGCTGGGAAGACAGGCGGCGAGGACCCAGAGGAACATTTTGGCCAGGTCCCCTAAGTAATCATAATCAGCTCCAGACTAAGCGAGACAGAGATGGTGCAGAGGTGGAGCGAGGGTCCGAGCGCTAGTCTCGGAAACCTCGAGCGTACCCGCTTCCTCCGTGGGGAGGGGTGGCGGAGGCGCGGCGCCTTTAAGCTCGGGCCCCAGCCCCGCGGCCCCGCCCCCCCGG